>NC_083565.1:10735910-11056820 GCF_019925205.1 Metopolophium dirhodum
ACTCTCATACAGTTCCACTATTTGTTTTCGTTTAAAAGACGTCATTCTTTTAAATTTAAATAAACTCATCAATTATGATTACATTTCTTCATCTGAAATTCGCAATAATTTTCTAGCTGTTATTATTACGAGTCGATATATTATTTAATTGCATCGGGTTACTACAAAAGAACAAATAAAATAAAAATACATTGTAATATGTATAGATAAATATAATTTTTAATAGAGACTAACTCCATTCCTAAATAATCTTATTTTTGCAATATTTTTTTAATATCTGTAGAACGTAAAATGGTTTTTCATCTATAACATGTCAACTATTTTAATAAAATATATTATATTATAGTGTATATTACCAACATATTATTACTTTCAGTTGTTATTATAATATGCATTAACTGGTTAGGTTAGGTTAGGCAAATTAAAAATATAATTGTTAGTTTTTACTTTTTATTTAACATAAAATATGCTAAAATATAGCTTGTTCACTAAATATGAGAATAAATATTATTTTATTGCAATAATAAACGCTCAACAAAAACTTAATTCACCTGAAAGTTAGGTTAATTTTTGTATTAAATTTTAATATTTTTTCTTTTTTTATTATACCTTTAGGTTATAATATTGTGATATTATTTTATTGCGTAAATATGATTTATTCAAATAAATCTATCGAAATATGCTCACAAAATGATTTAAATAGGTATGCAAAGATATTTGTCACATTTAGTTCTAAAAATAATTACATACTTAATTTTTTTTTTTAAATATTTTTACATTTAGTTTGCAATTTAAAATTTTAATTTACTATGGTACCTATATAATATTTTCAATTACATATAATTATAACAAAAATGTGTACCTATATTATTTGTTTATATTTAATTTAAGATATACAATCTCTAGAGATGACCTCCCCGCAAAGGCAGGCATTCGATTGAACACTTATAGATTTTAACGCTAATCGTTTATGTGTGTTATTATTTATAACATTGGTACATCGATAATAATAATCGGTAATATTAATCGACCTTATTATTAATGCCACAATACGCTGACTCATCTTATCATGTTGTGTACACTCGAGATCATCGGGTTATGATAATCGATTCGAATGGAACTCTGCGGAACTTTCTGAGATTTACTCTCGATATTTTTCGAAGGTTGATGGTGTGGATAGTACCGGCTTGAAAAATATAATAGCATCTACCACTGAATAGTATACCGAATAGCATACCGTTTGTGAAAAATAGACGCGAATAATGTATTGTGGACGAAACGAACGATTGTCGCCAAGCCCCCGAAAAACAATAATAAAATATATATTGGCGTTGTGCGTTTGTCGTATAAAAAACATAATAATAATAATATGTCGAAACGAGCTTTCGCACAGGACGTAATGGCCAATAGGTACCCATAGGTTAGGTGTACATTTACATATTATTATCATAATAATACGCGTTCATATACATCGCTACGGATTGCATAGAAATAGTCACTGAACCGACGACGACGTATTATTGGAGTTACTTGTTATAAGTATCGTAATATATTATCATAATATAGTAAGTACCGTACCCGTGCCCGTACGCTATTTACGGTCGGCGACGTAGGTTTAGGTGGTACAATTAAAAAAGAAAAAGAAGAAAACTCCGCAGCATTATTCGATAAATTTCAATAACGATGGCAATTCATTCAGGCGATTATGGTCATTGGCCTCCCAATGCTGAACGTATTACACGGTGAGATGCATACGTTATATATAGGTATACATATTATATAAATCGTACGCGTTGTTTTATAGTCTGAATCGTTATATGTATAAGAACACTATTATACTATATACAGGGTATATGTACAGTGTACACAGGTATAAGTACTATACCTACGGTTAAAGTCCACTCGCGGTCTGGTCGTCGCCGTCGTCCACATACCCGGTCGTATATATGTATTATGTTATTTAGGTATATAATAATGATAATAATAATAATAATAATAACAACAACAACAATATTATATCATGGTATACCGGTATATAATATAGCAACTATATTGTGTCGTACGTACGGGTATCTTATACCGAGCGCGGTGCTGCTCTCTCGAAACGGGGGGGGGGGGGGGGGGGGGGGTTACCAGTGCTGCGGTATATAACTCGCCTACACGTCGTATAGTGGACCGCCGAGGAGTACATAATAATATATACAAAATATATACATATATAAGTATATTGTTATTATATTACAACGACGTGATTTCAATGCGGGCCGTACACATATTATAAGTACGCGTTTAGCATATACTACATATATTATATTGTGTGCATGTAATATTGTTACGATGACGATATACGCGCGAGCACGCCATGTCGTATTGAATCAATCGGTTTCGCGGAGGGTATTTAATTATTTGTGTAATATGGCCGGCGCATTGCGTTTCGAGTCGTACGTGGTTTATACCTCATATAATATATATTATACTGTTTACCTGTATCGTCGCATATCGGTAATAGTGTATATACGCGTTTTGATCGTCCACCCGGTGCCCCGGTATCCTATATTGTGGTCGGTGGCGGAGTCCGGAAGTCGTGATACCCGTGCAGTGAATCGGTAAAATATACGTTTTCGGGTGCACGCCGATTTTTCAAATCGAATTTTCGAATGAGAAATCGAATAGGTACAAGTGCAATGGAATAAATTCCCCAAATACTTTTCATCCAACTCGATTCTTACAGACCGTTACAAAATGTACAACGTGACAACGACCAGAATAAGATGTTCTATAAGTAATGAGTTTTCTTAATAATATTAGCCTTTATGAAAAGTAATTAATATATAATAATATACGAGTCTCACCGTCTCACGGGAAACGTCGTGCGGGATGGCTATAATATGATATAATCGAACGTGTCCCGACTGACTCAGTGACCGATAATCGCAGAACCTAACAATGAAGCTTGCGATTTTCACAAAACCTTCGTACTGAAATGTAAGTATGTGCACTAAGAAAGAATTCTCTAAAATTCATATGTTAAAGTGGTGCTTGCACAAGTATTTTGAAATTCAATATGGCCGATGAAAATTGTCAAGTTTTGAACACCATTACACCGAATATTAAATAACGAATTGAACAAAGTTTGAATCATATTATAGAGTTGGAATTTTTCACGGGCAACAAAGTGCACGAGGTCTTCTAGTAATATATATAAACACAAGCTCAGAGGTACGTACACGTGACGGAAACTTTGTCCGCCCGGAACATAACATAATTTTCTGCATCCCTCGATTCATCATTAGAAGAGCCCTTATAATATCCGATTAATACACATAACATAAAATAATAGTGTAATATAATTTTCAAATGTGTATTGCCTGTATTGTAAATATCGCACCACATACGATAACTCACATTAGTCACATCATGTTGTTTTGATATTATAATGTTATAGTATGCGCCTTCTTTAATCTCTAGGACTCTCCCGCCGCAAGGACACCCTGGGACTGTATAATATATTGTTCGAGGTCAGAGACTATCGTAATATTATATCGTACCTATCGCGGTTGGCAGTTGGGTTTGTTTGTTTGGCATTCTGTTTTCATACGGCAACGTTTTCAGAGAAGAAGTTTGTCATGAAATTAATAACGTAGGTTGTGATTAAATAACCCAAGAAATCAAAAAAAAAAAAAAATCATCGCGATAAAAAAAATAGTAAAAATTAGTTTTGTTTGTTAAAATAATGCAGTGTTAAAACGTATAATAATTACTAGGCACCTGAACTGTACACTTCAAACAGTCCAAACCATATAGGAAAACAATTGTTTGACAATATCGTAGAAATTGACTGGGTGGGTAATAGAAAATTAGAGTGAGTCAGTTGAATGCATATCATCCTATATCCCCCCTATGCAGTGTATTTATTATTTATATTACACGATGAACAGCTGTGCACTATGATCAGTCGAAACAGAAATTTTGAGTCGATCAAACACGGGAGTGCAATCGAGGCGGCGGCGCAATGATACGACGATAGTAATATCATGACGACAGACATGTTATTATTTTGATTCCGACAGCCGTCGAATTATACGGACCGTTCGGAATGCACCTTATCCCACAGCAGTTGTACATATTATTGTGTTGTATTATGTGTGCGGTGAAGATTTTCAATTATTTCAACCTCGTTATGATATACGCAATATCATTATTGGAAAGTTGTGCGCGAGACTGTGTATACAAATCTTCAATAAAACAATTCGTTACAATATTGCGCCCTGGCCTATACTGGCGAGAGTTATAACGACTGCATGGTTATACATTAGTGTGAACTTTATAAACCGTATACCTGCAATAATCAGCGAGTCTGAAGATTTTTTTCCTTTAATTTCACACTGCAGTCTTCAAGTCTGCTTGCGGACGAGATAGCATACCTATTTATTCTACAATATGTTTTTCATGTATATTGTTGCATGATAATATTATATCGTAAATAGAAGTTAATATTATGCTGCTAAACTATTCGCGTTTTGCGTATAACCATTTTAATTGACCCAATCAACGATGGTTTATAACATGCCCGGATCGGTCGGTGTGCATATAACAATGTGTACAATACTAGTATAGTTACTTATAATTATTGAAGTTCGAAGGAGAGTTATAAAATAATATGTGGACGCACTTCGTCTTAAGAGTGTTTTAATGTACTCACATATTTTACGGTCAGCCAATAATTACAGTAATCTTACGTCCGGATCACAAGGAACGCCGTACCTATAATAATATTGTTGGGTACCTACCACACGAAGATGTATCAATGTTTCAATTTATATTGTTCACCGCTGTATTATGAGTGTAAAGTTTAGGAACCGAAATTCATACGGGTGGAGGTATAAAATATTATAACATAGTACTGGACGAGGACTGGAGATCGCTCGTTGTATTGAGCATATTATATTATATAGTATGCGGCGATTAGAGATTAAAAACTCTTATTGTTATATTATATTGTGTGAGCGCTGAACAATCATAGATAATATATAAGAATGGATAGGACATGCCTATACCAGTTCCATATGGAGCCGTGTGCTTTTTTGGGGAAGAGAGAACGTAAAAAGAGAAAGACATGATATGGGGCTTTTTAAGGTTATGTGCAAAACTATTTTATTAAATAATAATGAAAACATGATAGTCAGTTTGTATTTTGATTGTTGTACCACTTGTGCCTGGAAAATTACTGTAAACTTTGTTAGAATATAGAATAATATTGTTAAATATCACTTATTAATCAATAATGTTATTAGTTATTACAGAATAAAACTACGTTATTCAATATTTATTATTATTCATCAATTATCATATCGATATTTGCCCCATAAACCTTAAAAATAGTATCAGTAAAGTTTCATGTGATAAGTTCTCGTGCCCTATCCATTCTTATATTATCTATTATACTCGCATTTTTATTTAATCAATAATTGATATTCGGCTCGTTATGTTGGGTATATTATTTTAATCTCTCAGCGGTGGACTCGCGTGATCCTCTCGCGGACTCAACGTAGTGCCCATACGAATTCCACGATAACAGCAGCGTAGTGCGATGGCCTGCAGACTTTCTAGTTTTCAAAACGCGCTGCGTATACATCACAAACGAGTGTTGCAAAAAAACCTTATACCTATACCCCATATCACGCTCGTCGTTTGGCAGTAACGTTGTTATAATATTATGTTCCGTGTACATCGTATCGCTGTATTATATACTATTAGCACGCCCGTAAATATTTTAACGAATAAGAGTATACACAAGTGACCGCGGTGAGGCATAATCCAACAAGTGTGTCGGTGTGTGTCTGTGCGTGTGTGTGTGCGTGTACGATATATAGTAATGATATACTTTACTATAGGTACTATATTATATAGGTGTATACGACGCGGTTAACGGGCGTATATTTGATGAAACGTTATACGATACGTTTCACGTTTTTGTAACGCAATTAAATTGAATTTTTTTACTCTAATGGGTCGTATTATATAGGTACCTATATAATATAAATTTTTAAAAGACGAAAAAAAAAAAACGCTAAAATAATTGCCGTCACGAGAGCGTACGCGCGAGTTACTTTTATTATTCGAAATTTTGATGAACTGTTAAAAATATCACTATAATATACGCGTAATCATATTATAATATTACGTGTAAAACGTATAAGGTATATAATTACATTTATAAGTCAACTGACTGCTAAAGCACCGGCACATTATAATATGCAGATATTATGGTCGATGGGCAATAGTCAATAGGTATACCATAAAGTTCAGATTTATAATAGGTACCTGCGTATAATTACGTCGGTTGAAGAAGCATAATATCTAGTGACTTTGACAAGTTAACGATACATATATACATATATATTATAGAATTAACGTTTTAAAAGATTCCGAATAAAATGACCGTAGTCTTGTTTTACATAATATTTACAACAAATAATTTTCATTAGAATGGGTGGGTGGGGGGGGGGGGGTCATGTCTGAAATACAGATAAGTCTGTACAGCAATATGGACCATAAGTATAATATGTTTAAAAATTCCAAAAATAACAATTTGAATAAATTCATTATGAAAGGTAAGTCTAGGGACGAGCGTGCTCGGTAAATCACTTTGTATGTATAGCCACATAATATATTATTATACATATACGACAATATCGTTCTGTGATTCCGTTTAAGGCGCGATTTGGACTCACAATATTATTATTGTCTGCGACATCGGGTTTGACGTGCCGTCGATTTCGCATCATTTAGAAACCGTCGAGACGTGTTATTTTTATCTCGCTGGTTTTTATTTTCCGTTACCTCTTGGATCATCTGCCTCCAACCCACATCCGCCATAATGACATTGTTGTATGCTATGATATAAACGACGCTGTAATAATATACTCCTCGCGGTTCGACGTGTACGGCAACATGTACAATGTACACGCGGGTAGGTTTTTTTTTATATTTATTTGCTTTTGAATCGCCAGACAGCGATCGCACGTAGGTTACAGGACAGTTGTAGCGAACGGCATGGAAACGAATTAATTCGACGCACGGAGGAACCTATAATTTAATATTATCGTGTATTGTAATTCTATTTTTTGTTCTTGAGACGATGAGTTCGTATTATTGTCACAACAACCGAGATGACATAATATTATTATATAAAATATATTAATGTATAATATCAATAGCACGACAACTCTTCGGCGGTTACTGTTTGCTGCGGACTGTGTAAATGTGTAATACGCTATACCCATTTATATATTATTTTCTAATATAATATGATATTACAACGCTATAATAATTATAGAAGTTTTATTAATTTACGTGATCAAACATTTTAAAACGTAATACAGGATTACTCGTAAGTGTACTATATATACCTTTAACAAGAATAAAATTTAATAGGAAAGACAAATTTATTTTTTATGAGCGTTTAAAGTATTAAATATTCGCCCGCGCAATCTCTCGTAGAACGATTTCTTTATTTTGTGCATTGTTGTAATTCAAAACCAATAACCGTAGGTAGGTACTTGAAATTTGTATCAAACGATTATATTATTATCATTTCATATGAGTAGACAATACAATTTTCAAAATATTTTGACTAGGCTTGAACTAATTATATATATTTTTAATTATTTTTAGTTTTTTTTTTCAATTGTTCTATTTTCGTTTCTTCGAAAAACTTTAAAGTGTAATACAATGTAAGACTATAAAGAAGTAAAACAGCGTGAACACACCATGCAGATATATAGTAAGTACACTCGAAAGTATATTCAATATGCTATATTAATTAAACGAATTAAAAACCTTCATGCTTCAGGATCCTATAACTAATTATACAGTGTTAGATGAAAATTGTAATTTTAATTTCTTATTGAAATTTAGAAAATAGTTACTACCTTTTATTTACACCCGAGCATTAACATTATAATATACACTTCAGATAATTCAAAATATTATAATTTTTGTGCTCACGAGTTTGTTTACCTATACAACGTGAGAAACGTCGCGTTCTATTTTTTTTTTCTAATCTAAACGAGTCCTCAACACTGATTTGAAATAGGTTATATTATTATTATTATTATTATTCGTCTAAACGGGTCCTGGCTGTTTTTAGTCCAAGTGCAATTTTACGTAGAGACTACACTATACTAAACCACGGTAAACCTCGAGTCGCACAGCGCGACGACTACCTATACGATAATATAATATGCTCTATCGGGAACCGAATTCCGCGTCGTGCGTGCCCATAATATATTATATTTAATAATCATAATTAAAATAATATTATATTATAACCATGCGTATACAACGTCTAGTGTAGTAGTAGTTTGGAACGTCTCCGCGTCGGTTCGTATACGCATATACATTATATTATGTTCAGTTTAATAAATTCCACCTCCGTCGACGGATTTCGACCTCACGGTGGTATTTAAATTTCGATTTAGATAATTGGTTCCAAGCTTAGTGTTTGGACGCCGCGTATATTACATACGGGTATACGTGTATAATATACATGTAGGCACTTTTTAGCTGCCAGCAACCGAAATTTTGACACGAGTTGAATTTTAATGAGCCGCCCACTATTTGGAACATTAACCTATTTGTTATGTGTGTTTTGTCCCGCGCCATACGTGCATAACACGCAATACACATCGTAAATAATTATTACATTTTATTATTTCACGTTCAAATGTGTTTACGGATTTAATTCGCTCGAGAAACTTAATCGGACTGCACGGCCAACTACCGGGACGATGAAAGTATAATATTGCAGGATTTATAATACGACGATTTCGATTTTTTATGACCACATGATAATGATATTCACGGCTTTACAAATATTTTCTCTGGTACCTAGGCGATATTCCAATATAACAGCATCGTAAACTGGAGTCCGACTGTTCTGCAGGGCGTTAAGAGTTTTTCCCGTAAGACGTGTTATTTTGTACTAAAAAACGGACCGGCTCCGACTCCCTTAAGTGGATTCAGGTTGTTATATTTTCAACCCTATGAATTATTTGCAAGCTCTTGCTAATTTAATTACTCTTTGGAAGTTAACGAGTTGTTAGTCTTTTAAAATATATATAATATGAGTGTTGTATAGCTTATTGTTTATTAATTCATGATCGTATTGTAGAATATATAGCTTTTACTAGAGAAGTAAAAAAAACTTGTTTAACTACTAAATATAATTTGCAATTAATTAATAACAATAAAAAAAAAAAAAAAATGATTTATTTAATAATTATTTGTGTCCTTTATTCGAAATAATTATTTCAATTTTATAATTACGTTTGGTGAAAAAATCGAGGAAAAAAAATGTTGTGTGTGTAGGTACGGTAAATATTTTCGAGTACCTAAGCGAAAAACCTGATTTTGAGTGTGCAATCACCCTGTAATTTTGAAATACAGTAAATATAATAAAATAATTGCGCTATTACCTTCCTCCAGATGTTCGGAGGGCTCTCGAGATCGTGTATTTGAGAATTTGATTTCTTAATTCGTGATCGTACATTTTTGTAGGCGACAATGGTTTTATTGGGGGGCGGCCGATTTATACGAACGACAGTCTGGCCGTTATTTTTTATTCTGTAAGGTTTTAGTTTATTTATTATAATGGTGTATGAGCATATCATTACAAATATTATGGAGTATTGGAGTGTTTATATTTGCAGCTATAAACAAAATACGTAACAGCTAAATAGTTATTAACTAATAACTACTGAGACGTAGTTATGACTGGGTGCGAATGGGGAAACCAACCCCTCGAGAAGCTTATTACATTCTTACATAATATTATTATTATCTTAAACTATAACAATATGAACATATGGGAAAACAAAATACTAAAATATTGATGGTAAAAATAGCTTTTATTTATTGAAGAATATATTTTGATATCTTGATTTAGATAAAATTTGTTATAAACATTTTTAAATATTGTGCTTTGTTAATGTATTATATCAAATAGTTTCAGAATTTGTTATTTTCAATAATATACCTTTGGTATATTCGGGTCACGTATGATTTGGCTTGTTGGGCGTTGTATGATCAAGTGTATATTTGGGTGAACGTAAGTCCTACACAATTTATATCTTAATAATTTAGATATATGATAGTAATTACTTATTACACGAAAATTAAAAGAGATACTATGTAAGTTCCTACACAAAAATAACCTAGTAAAGTTACGAGGTCCTCTTGGAAATAAATAACAGAACAATTTTACGCTTTCTTCATAATTGGTTGTTAAATTTGTATTTATTATTGAGCAGTTAGAATTCTATACTTCTTCGGTATGATTAAGTAACTGATTAGTTATAAATTTGATTTTAATAAATTTAATTTAAGAGACAATATTAATAAATGTATATTCCGTAATTAAAAAAAAACCCCATTATAAAAACTGGCGATAAAAAAATAATCTTCAACCTCATAAGCTACCAACTTAGACAAATCTAGTGGGAAAGGAAATGTGGTTTTTGTTGTTTAATACGGGAAAGCCAGAGCCCTAATATAATATTTCATGTAGGAACTTGGAATAGGTACTTTACATATTATTATAATATTGTCATTTCCCATATAATATAATAATTAATAGATATTATATTTATATCATCATAATTAGATCATTAACTCCCATTAACCTAAGAATAAAAAATACGACACTGATAATGTCAAAGATGACAGTTGAAATGGACTGGCGCCACTGTCATTTAGCTCTTTTTTACATATAATGATGGCAAGAAGCGTCAGTATAGATAGCAGCTGCCGAACACCGGATGTCTGTTTTTAAATAAACAATATTGTATTTATAAAAATATGTGCATGCGGTAATCAATAGATTTTACAGAGACGAGAATATCTCAATTGTTATTTATCATCGACAGTTTCGGTTCTTTAAAAATATCAAAATAAGTTTCGATCCCATTCTAATAAAAAGCACTGCGATATAAAAACTGCACATCCTGTTCTTCTATTTGATAATATTATCGAAATATTACTGCCATCTGAGGGGATGAATAGTATAAGATACGAGACGAGGTCAAACTGGCGCACGAGAGAAACTAATGAGTTTAAGTTTTTTCAATATTCAAGGAATAACAACCGGAGGACGACGAGCCGTCCGATCATCGGGGGGGGGGGGGGGGGGGGGGGGTGACACGGTTTCGCGATGGAATCATAGTATTGATTGCCTACTGCACAATAATATGTATATTCCTTCGACAAACACATGGACTTGCATAATAAAGGCGCCTAGGCGGTTAGGTTAGGTTAGGTTAGGTACAGTAGCCGCTCGCGAACAGTGCAATATCGTCGGTAACCGTTTCCTAGTTGGAAAGTGTCGACGCGCGCGCGCGGTAATTACCTATATATTATATTTCTTCTTTCGTTCACCATTATATTATCTGGCCGTGCGATCGTAATGATATCACCGCCGCTGCCGCCGCCGCCGCCGCCGCGTTTTCCCGTTTAGACTTGCCGGCACTGTTAAACTTATTATTATTATAATGTGCGGGCGAGTACACGCGCACTAGCCAGTGCCCTAGCGCGCACGAGAGAAAAAAAAAGTTACGTGCCACATTTAATGCGACAGCGTTGTTGCACCCTGGGCGTTGTTTCGCCGCTCCTATTGTCCAAACCGGGTACGGTACCTATATAACCTAACCTAACCAGATGAATAAACAGGATCCGCGGCTCCGTCGACCGTTTCTTTGCTCCGACGACGAGGGGGGAAAAAAAGCCGACCGACCGCCGCCGCCTCGTGCGTCGTGACCATTTCTTCGATTTTTCTCTCCCGAGAGTCGCGCGTACGCGCATTATAATATTACCTATACGTATATGATTGTACCTACGACCACACAACAATGGGTACAATAATAGTAATAGTAATAATAATAATAATAATAATAATAATAAATAAACGCGGACTATCTCTTGGTTTGAGATAATGGATTGCACAAACGCGACTGTTTCATATACATATTATATATAGGCATACATATATCGGAATCAATTATTATATATATATTATTACATTATGCTGAATGCTCTCGGTCCCGGGCGCCTTTCAAGGATTCCGTATACCTATACGATATTATACTTAATATACTCTGCATATATATGTACACGCTGTACCGATAAGTCCGCATCCTTAATTCCGTTCCCCGCTCCACCAGCTATAGGACCGTACCTTGACCTTATCCGGCAATAACAATAATAATAATCGTCGTCGGTACCATTTTCGTACCGGTCATTAGCGTAATTCAGGGCTACTGTACATGGAAAACCAATTAGCTAATGTGAGAACGCGCCTTCTGCAGCACACGGAAAATATGTGTGTAGATACTATAATATAGTATACCTGTATATTGTAAACATACATTCAAATAGGTACCTATAATTGTGCATTAAAACGTTTTATATTATTTATTTTTTATTATAATTGTTTTTGTTTTCAAATCATTGGCACGCCGTTCGCCGAGACTGTACCCACACACCTAAGTAGGTTTGCATTGCGAATAGACGTCTATAATATAGCCCATAACCATAATATTATAAAAATATAATACGACGTCGACGCCAAACCGGCGGCCGGGCCGAAAGTGTCGTTGTCGTCGAGAGACATCGTCGCTCCGTATTATATTACATAAAAAAACAACGTGATTCAGTATAATATTTATTTCAATTTTATCCAATAACAGCCTATAAGGGTTATTTTTTTTCAATATATTATCGTTTACTAAAAATATTCACTCTTTTTTACATCTGATCCATATCAAGATTCAATCGAATGACGAGATGGTACTTCCGATTTTAAGTAAAACGTAGTTACCTTATTATATTATAATACGATATATTATTGAATAGAGCGTTTATACAAAATCATATATGACTGAACTATAATGTGGAATGTAGATTGTGCATAAATATATAAACTACAAATAATAACGAAAAAAAAAAAAATATAATATTACCAACAATTAGAAGTAAAGTATACATACTAGGGCAGGGGTGGCGAACCTATGGCACGCGTGCCAGAAGTGGCACGTTGACCAAATTTAAGTGGCACGCAAATATTATTCATCTTAAAAAAAAATATTATATTTTAAAACTTTAGTATGAGAAATTTTAAGAATTAAATTTATAAGTTTG
Source organism: Metopolophium dirhodum (assembly GCF_019925205.1). Taxonomy (NCBI): domain Eukaryota; kingdom Metazoa; phylum Arthropoda; class Insecta; order Hemiptera; family Aphididae; genus Metopolophium; species Metopolophium dirhodum. Next base: position 10,749,105 of record NC_083565.1, read on the forward strand.
TAATAAAATGTGTTTATAAATGTTATAATAAATAATATTTATGATTTTTGTACTCTTATTGCTACGATAGAAGTACAAAGTACCCAACATTCGATTACGAAGTTTATTTTAAATTTACCGATACCGCGACCGGTTGCGACCGGTTGAAATCAACGAAAAATTCTAAATTAGATGAAAATATAAACAATTTTTAAGTATCATAAAATTAACAATTCAGCAGTTCAATAACAAGTTTATAGATTTTAAAAAGTTTGAATGTAATATTAAGTTCCTCAAATGCCCTGATACTTGCAATTACGATGAATTAGATTTACATTATTTTGAATGGATGAATATAAATAAGTACATTTGAATTTGAGTTAATTGATCTTCAATCCTGTAATACGTGGAAACAAAAATTCATTGACTTAAGACAACTAATCGAAGAAATAGAAATCAACCGACTTCAAGCAAACATAGTAAAAAAATGCAGATACTGAAATTCTTAAAGTCTGGAATCCGTTTCCAAACATATTTAATACATTAAAAAAAGTTGCTCATTCTATCCTATCGATTTTTTCGTCAACTTATGCTTGTGAAAGTTTATTCTCCATAATGAATTTAATAAAAACGAAGCAGAGAAATACATTAATCGATGAAACTAGTGCTGCTTGTGTTTCACTGAAAACTACCAACTATACTCCAGATATTAAAATGTCGTCTTCTAAAAACCAACATCAGAAATCACATTAATAAATGAAATAAAACTTTACATATATATTATTTATTTATTATTTATTTATTAAATTATATAGTATATACCTAATAAAATGTGTGTAATTATTGCATGCTTTTTCTTTTCATCTTACCTAGTAAAATTCATTTTTTTTGTTGGTGGCACGCGAACATATTTCAAAAAACTTGATTTTAAATTTTGGCACTTGACCCAAAAAAGGTTCGCCACCCCTGTACTAGGGCATAGAACGGAACCTAAAATAGTACCTGATCTGGAACCCCAACACACTCAAAATGTTGACATACGGTTTAGAAAAATACGTTTGCATGGTTTTATTATTCGAATACTTTAGTTTTTTTTTTAAACTAATAACTTGCGGCAACAATGGCCATTGCGTGATATAATTTATAATAATGTACAATTCATAATAAAAATAAAGTTAAATACCAGTTTGAAAAACATTAAGGGGGTAAAGTTATATCATGTTGCAAATTTAGTTGGGATCCTAGTTAAGTGATGACGCGAATGATTACGGAACAATAATAAAGCATATTTTATCAAATACCTATTGTTATGCAAAATCGTATAACTTGTACAATTAATTGTGTATAAAACACATTTCCATCAAATTTTTAAAACGTTTGCTGTAGTCTATATTCTATAGTCACTAGAGCGATGTTTTTATTTATTATTTTTATATTTCATACAGATAAAATATTATTAAAAGAAAAAATTTTCATGAAGCCTACGCATGACGAGTATAAATAGATATTATAATATTATTATCGGTGGCCGCGTAAACCTACTATTTAACTAATACGCGTTCGCCCGGACTCGGCGAAACGATGTTACCGACACTACCTGTTGCTGTAGTAGCTGCAGCAGCAGCAGCAGCTTACCGACCGTACACAATACCGTCGGTGTAGAATCGGTAAGTATAAATTACACACACACACACACACACACACACACACACACACAAGGCGGTATACGCGATATAATATATAATATACTCGCGCGCGTTGGCGGTCACGAACAAATGATATATTTTCTTATATTTTGACCCCATTGAAAGCGCCTCGGGCGCCATAAACCATTCGGCGGTGGCGGCGGTCGGAGCCTTTGAATCGGACGAAAACCCGCGGCACACAAAAGACTTCCGCGCAATCTATACCGCTTGTCGTCGGGATAGGCATATATTATTATATTATTATATACATGATATATAATATTATAATGTACGCGTGCGACAGCCCGGCCGATTGACAACGTTACCCGGTAGATGGTTATCCACACACACGCGGTCGAGGATAAAATACAGTCGCCGATTAATTTCTTGGTCCGACGCTTCGGCGTCGCACCCGCGGTTATCGGCCGATCGGCATCTCCGCCGCCGCCGCCGCGTTGACCCCGTCGCCACTGTCACGCGATCCGCGCCCGATGGCCACAACTCCGCCGCGCAACGACAACCGCCGCCGACATACGCGTCTCAATCAACGCAACAAAAACGCTATTAAAAACGGGACGACCGACACGCCGCGCTGGTACGACCGTCGTACCGACGTTATCCGCGGCCTTTGGGCGTATAATAGTAAAGTTGCCACTTTTGCGGCTTCGTTCGCTGCTGTATGATACATGGGTACCTGGATGGATGGCGGTTCGCCAGTTATCTAAATTTATTGGCCTGCTACGAACGCGTCCGGGAAAAAATCGAACGACTCTGATTTTTATAAAAAAAAAAAAAAAACTATATCATACTCGATGTTTTCCTCTACAGGGAGAATCTAACTAGAACTAGAAAATATATTTTGTTTTCGTTAAAGAATAACCACGACAACGGATACCTCACGAAAAATCGGTCGGCAACATTTTATCGTGTACCTCCCAAAAACACATATAACACGTTAAAAAAAATCTAGGGGTATATCAGGATCAGCTAGTATTTATTTATATATAATAATGTCGTAAAGGCTAAATATTACGATCATCACAATGTTGAATTGTATTATATAAATTAATGAGTAAAAATCATTATTTAGGTACTATTTACAATTGCACACCGCAGCTACATAAAACAATAATAATCTTTAATATAGAAAAAAACAACATTTTAATTAAAACGTAATCCACTTATCTGTCATGCTGTAAATCAAAAAAAGATAACAGCAGACGCGGCTTATGCCAAAAGGTTACCTACCCACCAGACTCGGGACGCTATCCGTTCGACTTGAGGTGAGGCTGACTGTTGCATAGGTACAATTTTGTGTAATATTATTCTAAAATGTATAAAATGTACGCGTATGTGTATATATATTGTGGTTTTATCAGATGTATATAGACGCCATGTGATCTGATGCAGTGCACAAACTGCGACCATTATTATGCTGCAAGTACGGCGTATACTTTGATGAACAAAAAAATTGAAATGAAGTAGGTAACTTATTACTTCGTTAAACGCGCGGGTACTTGAAATCAGTTTCATGGCTGGATAATGTCTTATAAATAACGATTTTATCCGCCAATCTATATAAATCGTATACGTACTCATTATACCTACGCGTCTCGCAGCAGCGTATATACCTGTCTTGGAATGCGTATATTGTACCCAATATTTGCTTAGTTTCAAAACCGAGAGATTATCTATATACAGAGCTTCAGGTATATCATTATAATATAATATAATGCAAACTCTAAAATTTAGATACCACATATTTTATTGTACTAAACGTCGATCGTGTCTGTTAAACGTCATTACTGTTATTGACATATAGTTAAATCGTTTAAAATGATTAAGATATTATTATTGCTTTTCTCCGTATGCAAAAAAAAAAAACATTACCGCTATGGTATCTACATAATATTATAATAATTTATAACGCAACCTACCTATACAAAACGTATTTCGTTTTGTCATTACTGTTTTTATGTGATTTATGACATCAATTCCGTTCTTGTCATTTGTCCGTATATATTATATTATATAGATACAGATCACCTTTGCGTTGTACCAACTTTATTTCTTGAATAACTTACTCTGGTGTGCATAATAACGGGAATGGAAGATATTTTCTTATAAACTTGATATTTGTTCGATTTCGGATAATTTTTCTAACCTAACCATAAAAAAGGTTTAAAAGTACTGCCTCCCACATGGAGGTGAACTGGATTACATCCCCAAAACTTTGTTTTTGTTTTTAAATGTTATAATATTATAATAGTTATCAATAATGTTGTCAATTCAAAATCTAAATATTATCTTTTCATCGGTAAATACATCACAGATTTGTTTTTGATTGATTTTTTAATGACGTCCTCGCGAAAAATCAATTTTCTGTGTTTCGAATTTTCTGATATTGCTCTCGCAATGAATGCAATTTGTTTTCAGGTATTTGACTAAAACGTTGTACAATATTACGTTAGGTGCACTAGGTCTTGTGCCATAACTATAGTAATAATATACCTATAATATCGTCTCCTCTGTGCAGACCGCGAACCCCACACCGCCAGCCCGCTGTGGGGATGTAGGTTAAGGGGCTATCGGTCAACTATCTGATCGTTTGTGCGTCGTACACATCGCACGCGGTTATAACACGTACCCGGTATAAGGTCTGCGTTATACCTACGTGGTCTTGCGTCAGATGTGTCCGGCGATAACGCGCGTACAATATAATATAATATAATAATAATAATAATAATATAATGCGACGTTACGATATATATAGCGCATACCCCGGCATAATAATATAATATAGAATATAATATCGGTCACGAAAAACACAATTCCCTTGACACCCGAGCGCTCGTAACCTCCGACACGAATAAAATATAATATATACCTATATTGTATAAACGAGATTTCGATTATAACGCGTGCGCAGCTCGCACACACTGCAGAGTTGCAGTACGCAGTGAATATAATAATAATATTATCGCTGTGTACATAATATGCATGCGCGTAATAATATTATGTATATGTACATAATAGTATATAATATGATGTGATATTAGTACAAACAATAATAATAATCGTAGTAATAAGAAAGATCGCCCTAGGAGGGCGGTGTCGCAGTCGACCGATCGACCCGCGGTCTCGGGTTAAGTACAGTGGTAGCGAGCGCGATAGACGACGGCCGTAAAAATTAAGAAATGGTAGTCTATCACGAGTGAGACAATATAATATATAAACCGCGCGAGCTGAAATCATAATTTCAATAATAAATTATATAACGATGTGTACATGTAATACACACGCGTTGCACGGGTAGGTACACCCACACGCGCACTAAACGCAAACACGCCGGCGAGCGCGTTTGCACGGCAGATTTTTTTATTATTATTATTATCATTATTATTTTATTTCGATTTTATGAGACCGCGAGCGATCAGATAACGGGCCGAGGGGTGTATTTGGCGCGTGAGTAGTTTGGCCTCAGAGCAGGCGATGTCTGGTACACGACGACGACGACGACTACGACTTTAATAGTGACGACTATGACGATCGCTGGAAGCCATTTTTATACCACATCCCCGTGGGTCCTCGTCGGCGGTGCCCTGCAAGTGTATAAGTCATAAATCCTGTTTGACCGAGTGTGATATAAACTCGCACTACTACTACTACTACTACTACTACTACTACTACTACTAGTTTATTGTGCGGATCTCCGCCTACGCGCACTTGTCCCGGCCATAATGTAACGGATTCGTTGTGATATTATTACGTCGCGATAAGTCGAAAACCGTAGTATATAGGTACCTACATAGTATTATATATTATATGATACGACACAAGCGTGATTTTGTTTCGCATAGTATATATAACATAATATTATAATATATTGCTAGTCCAGCTGACGGCCATAAAATACCAGCCAGTATAATATATATTATTATGATAATATATTATATTAGGTACGTATCGCACAAATTCGTTTTGTTTCTTCATCGTTCGAATTAGATAATATCATAATATTATTGATCTCGGATCGCGACGAATAGTGATGCACTGTTATGATATAACGTAAGTAGAAGTTCGCATAACGGTCATTAACGGAGCGAGTTCCTACCTCTACCGCGGTATGCATGACCACCGAGTCCGGACATAGTTGAGAACTATTAAGACTTCCTGCGATATTATCCAATTATGATTTTCTTTTCTACGTAGGTAGGAGTATACGGCGCGAGGTAACAGTAATTGGTAATAATTTGATGTCATTCGAATTAGTTGCGAAATTGGTTTTCAGTTCCGAACTAATGAAATCGATAATTTACTATATATACGCCGCGTAGCACATAATCATCGAATTTAATAGTTTTTATCAGTTCGAAGAAAGTCGTTCGCAAGATTTAATTTTTAATTTTGGGTTCGCACTTCGATAGTTCATCAAACATGTTTCCCACTTAAGTCCATAAATAGTTTATTTCACAATCAATCATGAAAGACGATTGGCAATCCATGCGTAATATTGCTATAAAGTACAAAGCACGTATGATTGTGTAAACATTAGTTTAAGCGTTGGTTCGATAAAATATTTATTTTATTAATTCATATGCGCTTATAATGGTTGTTGGTCATTATTTAGCTTTCGGCACTTGTGGAATTTGTGATGATGTGTGTAGCTAACGTGTGCCGTGTCGGTACGTATACGGATTCGAATAACTGCAGTCGCTATTTTTCTGCTGGTCCATGGACCGACCGCAGTTGGAAGTCCGCGAGGACGACGTCTGGGGCAAGCAAGCTCTTCGGCGCGCGATGACCGACAACAACTTCAGGGGGTTCAACCGAAATATTATGTGCTACAATCTGTTTATTTTTCACAATCATTATTGTTGTTTATTAACGGCCTCGCCACCTAGTTAAGATCCGAATCAGTGGGTATTACACGCTATAGTATATTATGTATAGCTGTGTAGTCGGTTCGTTGTTAGCCGCGCGCGTTATCTCAATGGTCGCATCGGCCCTCGCGTATTGTATATTATTATAATATGTTTTATAACATATAAATTATTTAAGCACATAAATTTATAATTCACTTCAGCAGCCTTATTATATATATATATATACATGCGTGCGCCGTGTACGTGATACTATAATATTATTATATTATGTTATGAGCACTCCTAATTAACCCTCCACACGAGTCCAATTATAAACGATATATATATATAGAGAGAGAGAGAGAGAAATAGAGAGAAACGCGTGGCAATTTTGCTCGATTTTTTCGCCTCCAGTTACGCCGCGCCGTGGTTTATCTTAATATTTATGCACACTAGCATACTATGATATTGCTGATCTCTTTACCTATTTATTATACAACACTGTTCTGCGATTATTTAGATTACCGCTTGAGCCCGCCGCCGTAAAGCATCATAATAATAATATTATAATATTGGACTATTCTTTTGACTATATCCCGATTTTGGTGAAGACAACGCTGACCGCGGGCCACTGTCGTCGGACGGTATATATTATACTGTATTATAGGCGCATATATAAACTATTTTAATAAAAAAACAATAAATAAATTATTTTCCTCCGTCGAGCGTGGGTTGTAAATCCGGTCGCGAAACACTAAATAGGTATATCATACCCCCGCACTATAAAATATAATATACATGGCTGCGTCCAATAACGCATATACATTAATGGTTTGATATGTTCCTACATAGTTTGATTTCAACAAATTTTTCGTTAGTAGGTATTATACGTAATTTTTAGTACGAGCGACTACGAATTAATATTAAATATTTATTACCGTTGTTACAAATATTTTCTTTTTTATTTCTATTTACATGGTTTTTAATTAAATAAACGGAAAATTTGTACAAACGTAATTTATTATCGGCATAAATTATTTTATAATAAATTATACCGATGATGGTTTTTACATTAATTTCAGAGTAAACCTATCAATTAATTAATTAATTTTGACATTTTTTAAAAGCCTAATAAACTGTGGCTTTCTATGTCTATAAATAACAATATTAAATATATCATAAGATTTTTTTTATTACATTTAACAGTTTGAACGCGAAAATATAAAAACGTTTAAATTTCACATAATATATACCGTTACATTTTAATATTATACAGAACAATTCAACGAACATGACGCTCACCCCAATTTTTCTTCGATTATGCATTTATTAAAATTCTGAGACTTGGAATTTTTAAGTTCCCGGATGATGACATTCTCTCAATCGTGTTGCCTGTAAACCTGCCATAACTTGTTTACTGAAATTTGTTCCCGGCCACTACATAAAACGTTCACCTTTAATCCGTCGGTTCTTTCGAAACAGTTTTCTTTTACGCGCAGACAGTTAACACTCGCGTTGCAACTTTCGAGTGCATATTTTGTCCTTACCCTGCATGTTTAATCTGTTTGATGCGTGTACCGGCCATATGTATCTGCGATGGTCAACCCTTTTTTGGTGCATATTTGGCCGGTTGGCTTTCAGCGCGCACATAAATCCCGGGCTCCCGCGCATACATTATAATACCGCCGGAGTCCATATGCGCTATATTATCCGACTTGGGTATAACTGCCTACTTATACTTGTTTGATGTACCTACCTGCAGCGAACGGTCACGATATTCTGAAACTTCCTTAGCGACAGAGCGGTTTTTCCTTGTAGTAACGCCCTATGGTCGCATGAATCACGCTCTACGTACCCATAATACATAGTAATACGTATGATGTCTTACGGTGTCCTTCTCACACACCGTGTCGCCGTATTCCAGTGCGGTTCTACCTGGACGTGTCCGTTTCTGTCGCTGAGTTATTGGTCGGTTCGAATAATATGTTTCCGAATACAATTTCATTAGATTTATTGCCACACCGCGATCGTTTCAAATATTTAACATTGCACGACGCCCGTTGCAGTTGTTATATTATTATGTTTAATATTATGCAGGTATCCGATACATTTATATTATAGACCATATATGCATTTTAGAAACCTGCCAAAGAATTATTTCAACGTGACACGAACGCCGCCGCTATTTTATAAGCGTTCCGTTTATGTTACCCGTCCGGACTGCTACGGAGCAAATAAGCTCATTTTGAAAAACACATTTTCAAGCCCATATTATTATAATGTCGTCTCTGATGTGGTTTATTTGATTTGAAAACATAGTATGCATTTTTTTTTTTATCTCACAGTCGATAGTTTACAATATAAATCTTAAGTTCGTATTACGTGCGACGTTCGTTGGTTAATAATAGGCGCAAAAAAAATGCAAATGTGCTTTACGACTACTGAACTACCTATAAACATTTCCAGTATATTATTAGTTACAACAGTTTATGATGGTAATGTATATTATAATGTAGTAATGCAATTTAAATTTTGAAAAATTATTTGAATTCGTCTGCCTTTTTTTTATGATTTGTAGTAAACATATTTTTGGCATTTTGGATAGTTAACGTATTACGGTTCTAAATGACTTTACTTAATTTCTCAAAATTAACTTGCACTTTAAAGTGCTAACAAGACAAAAAAATTTAAACGTTTTTCCTAAAAAACATAGAAAAGAGGCTAACGTTTTCAAAATTAAAATTGGACTACTACAAGTATGTTTAATTTTGACCAGCTTATAGGTCTAAACGCCAAGTTAATTTTGACCATAACTTAGCTCCCGCGAACTTGCAAATTCTGAAAATCAACTTACATTTAAAATATAAATGAGATGATTTACATATTATTAAAATGTTTACAATAAAGTATCTACCTCCTTTAAGCGTAATGCTTGTAATGGTGGTAGAGAGTTACATTACATAATAATAAACAAAATTACATACAAATAATTCTAAATCCAAATTAACATAAATAAAAAGATAGAGTAGTATAATAAATTTCATAAGAAACATTCAAAATATTTCCAAACTTATTCCATGTTTTTAAATTATTATAATATTGAAAATGTATTTATTTATTTATTTTGAAGTTATTTGAATAAAGCTAAATTCTTACTATAATATTATGCTGATGATATATAAATATTTTATAAAATCGAAACCCATGCTGATTGCCTTAAATTACAAGATGAACATAATTCATACACCCTTAATGTTGTACAGTTAGAACGTGTTTCCATTATTAAATACCTTGGTATTCACTACTCCAACTCTCTTTCCTTTAATCATCATATCAATGTTGTCATTGTTACTAAACAAAAGGTCTTATAAGGACTTATAGCATTTATTGAGCGTAACACCAAGCTTTGCAGGTCAGTCTTCGTTCTTTGTATTGTGCTCTTGCCCGACCAATTATTGAGTATTGCGCTGTCACCTTACCTTGCTATAAGGACCAAATACGAATTGAGTGTGTAAAACATCGATTCTTATCATATGTCACTTTCAAACTTAATTTGTCATCTTCACAACATGACTACACTTTTATTCTCGACATCTTGAATTTACATTCCCTGTCTTCACGTTGGAACGATACGGACTTCCGGTTTATTTACGCTCTTCTCAACAATTTAATAGATGCTCCTGAGCCCTGAGCTTATCTCTGGTGTTACTTTTAAAGTTCCCTCTCACAACACCAGAAATCAAACTTCTTTTTATATTCCATCTCACTCAACTTCCTATAGACATAATAATCCATTACATAGAATGCTTAGATGCACCTAAAATGACCTTTGTCTATACCCTATAGTATTTACATTTACTTAATTATTAACTATTGTTATAATTTATTATATTTATTACTGTTTCACTATTTCTGTTTTAAGTTAATTATAATATTATTATCATCTTAGTTATTGTATTTTTAATAGTCGTTCGGTGTTTATATTCTAATAAATAAATAAATAACTTGAAGTTCGAAAATATGAAAATATTAAATACAATATATTATTATAATATTTTTTCATTTTTTATTATTGAGTTAATGCTTCGACATCTATCAGGTCATTAGCCTAGAGGTTATTTTAGTAGGTTTTAACTGTGGGGGAGGATACGTTTGATTAAAACAAGTGTGTATATATGGCAAGCGATTTGTAACCAAAACCAGAGTAGTCACCCATCCGAGAACTAGTGACACTGGTTGATGCTTGACCTCAGAACACGTTTTGTGAGTTGTGACTGAGAACAACAACCGCGCCACGTCAGGCCACATAATAATATAATAATTATAACCTATACTAATATTTATTGTACATGCAATAGGCATAACGTATTCATCACGCAAATGTTATTGTAAATTGTAATATAATGTTATATAGAGTCAATGAGCTGACGTTTGAGTATTGTTCTTCACCGCAACGACAAATTAAAAGACACTTTTGAAAAAAGGCATTGCCTACGCACGACGTTTGAATTATCGTTTCGTCGTGTGTGCGCTTCGCATTGTGCATCGCAATAATGATGTATTTTACAATACGAAAAACGGATGTACAAAACAATAATCTGACGAATAATCGTACATCATCAGTGTAATGCCGCCGCGCGAAACAATAATAATACTAAACATTATTTGTTTATTACTTATTGTTGTAGTTGTTGTTATTATTTTTTTTTATACGATATGATATTGAACCGACTTCATATAAATCATTCCCACGGCCGTAGCCTGAAACGCGTAGTATCATTGCACCACCGACGGAAGTAGCGGCGGCGGCGGCGGCTGCGGATCGATGGAATATTATAACTCGTCTCGGTGTTGCTGTATAGGCACCTACAGGTATATTATTAGGTATAAACACTATGAACCACATCATGTATACTAACAAAGCCTGCGTATTTTAATATCATCGTAGACCATTGGTAACCGCGCTACTATAATTGCGGGAAGAAGCGAGAGTTTCGTCAAAAGTTTGGACGTTTTATAGGCATGTCTATATAGTATACCCATGTCCTATACAATATAATATAATGTATTATACACTCGAACGCGCGACGAGAATGAAAGTCGTTGTGTTTAATGTATTATGTACGTCATATTATATACCCATGTAATTGTGTGCAACGCAGCCTGAGCAAGTTAATGATGTCTTTTAATCGAGTTGAGTTAAGTTGATGGAAAACAGTTATTTCTTAATTTTTTATATAATATATTTTTTATATATAACCGGCAATATGGTTTGAAAATTGAAATAATAAATAATAAATGTTTATGCAATATGCATTATAAATAATAATGTTATTATATGTATTAGGTATTTAATTATTTATAAAATCCTAACGTAACTTGGATTTGATTAAAAGAAACTCGATATTTATTAAGTTTATAACAATAAAAATCTCTAAAGTTAAAAATTAAGTTGATAAAAAAGTTATGTTTAAAAATGAATAGTAACTTAACTTTAACTTTTTAACTCCTTTATGCCCAGACTTGTGTACAACCATGTATTATTTTTTCTATATTACTAATAGAAAATATTATCATTATATTATGTAGATGTCGTTGATAATCGTGTATTTCAATTCTCAATCAAGACCCCCCGCACTTGTTTCATCGACACAATTTGAAGTCCACTGATTACGTTCCGATACCAGCCCATATAATATCTATTACTCCGTGACGTAAACGTTATGATAACCTGGGATCGTCTATTGTATTCTATACTTTTATCGTCTCTTAAATCTGCTATGCAAGACAACCGGAGACAAAAGTTGACAGTTTAAATAAATAAACACGATTGTAGACGATTGCTGTATCACAGCTTTTAAACGCGCATGCCTACATACCTATGTAAAAATACAACCATCCAAATGGAATAATAAAAATGCCGGAATAATAATTGATAATGCTGTTTAGACCGTTATTGGGTTGGACGCGCGCGACGTTTGACATGATAATATTATATCGTATCCACCGGGTGGGTATAATTATTATACCTATAAGTGCGTTTAGGATATTATGTTAGCGTTCGGAAATACCTATCGTTATAATATAATATCGAGAATCGGCATTGGTCGACGATCGATAACACGCCCGTGCGGCGACAGTACAATATCATATTATTATAAAACGTCAATAATCGGCGCGCACACCGCACACGGATACCTCGGCAGCGGCGTGTGATACCATTACACTATACCATCGCAGTCGATTATAATACCTATGATAATATGATAATATGATACTATGTGTAATGCGAAAAGTGCAGTCGCACATTGTATATCATATTATACGACTGCAGCGTTCGTACGGCCGTCAAACGCGTCCGCGGCCTGGCACGTCTGTCACTATAATACGCCTACCCATGTGTTAAAATATAATAATATATATATATATATATATGACGTATAACGATATACAGTATACACAGCACACACACACACACGCACACATGCTATAATAATGTATGTTTATGATATTAATGTATTCGGACCGAGCGGCGTCTGAACGACAGCACGGCCACAATGTTAATAATATAATATTGTTATAACTCGGGCACAATGTTGTTATACCGCAGGTGTGGTACGTACCTGCAACGGCGGACGAGTACATCTACCTATGTTTTCACAAAGTCACCGCGCGGCCGTCCGACTTTTGTCGCAAGAAATGCAGTGCCGGCGACGGCAGCCTACATAATGATATGGGCAGTGGCGGCGGTGCAGCGTTAGCGTGGCAGGCGGCGTGTGGGACTTCCGAAAACGGGCTGTGAGAACATCTGTTTGCGACCGCGATGAATAACACATACCGCGTATGCGGTCATACGCGCCGCCGGACCGTTTACAGAAACGCCGCGTGTGTGCGCACTCGTAAAAATCCACCTGGAGACACAGGCGTACCCATACCCAACGCGTCCTGCCCGAAGTGTCCATAATAAAGCGTCTCTCGGCCGAGGCGATGACGACCGATTTACGACTTTGCGACGCATAATAAGTCACACGCTGAACCGCACACGTCCGTTGTATTTAAACCGTTTCCTATTATTTATTCCCCCAATAAATATTGCTTATACCGTGTTCGAGATTTCGTTTGACATCCGCATAGCTATAATATTGTATAACATATCCTATAATGTCATGTGACCGTTCGGTGTAGGCATTTATATACTGCAGTCTATATACAATATAACTATTACAATATTATTATAGTTATAAACGTCGACGTGCAACGCACTAAAACCAGATTACCGCTATAGATGTGTCATTATACAAAACTTTATCGCATTATAACGAACGATGATCGGTGGCGTAGAGTGAAATTCGGTATAGCTTCAACTATACAGGTGACAAAAGACACGGAAATAAAATAAAAACACACATCGTCGTAAAATTAATACATTCGTCGCTCCACACATCAGTGTCGAAAATGAACTTTAAGAACATTCGTTTGATTAAAAAAAATAAAATATAATTTCTCAGTGTATGGTTTATAAATGTCATGATAAAAGTACTGTGGCCCCCCCAATACTTAGACGTACCTTGGGAACCCCGGAGGCCACGGCCTAAATACGCCAATGCTGATGATAATATATTGGTCGGTTTTATAATGGAAAGCGCGTGGAACTCTTGATCGGTCCAATTCTTCAAACAGTATATAGGTACCTACTATATAGGTATCGCTTATTAGTCATTATACGGATTGAGTCGGTTTCTCCACAACAATTATTTTCCTTCCCAGATCGGTTTTATTAATACTTTAGTAGCCTTCGTCCGACTAAACCTTTCCCGTCCCGCTCACTCTTCTCGTTAGACAATATTATATCTATAACCCTCTTCTCGGTTTCGCTGTTGGTCACCGCCAATGAAGTCGAGAGCATATTTTTCTAACGCAGTAACGTTTGTGATTCATTGAAACCGTAATATTGTGCGACTTATTGACGGTTTGGGGCAAAATGTTTCTTTGCCATCACTGCAATTTTATAATATAGTATAATATAAACTATTACAATAATATTGTCTTGTACCAACTGTACACGTGCAGATATATACACCATGTAAATTATGATGGCGCCGTTCGACTAGAAATTTCTCGGCGACAGTATTGTCTAAACGCGTTTTGCACGTAAAAAGAAAAAACCGACGACCGTCGCGATATTTCACTGTTTGGCGGCTGCCACGCGTACCTACGGTTCACCGAGGGAAAACATCGCCTAAAAACAATTCCACGATGTATTAATATGTGCATGACGGCGACACGCCGAACCGCAAAGATTTAATTTACGAGAACGTCCATAGAAAATTAGGTTTCCCCTCGACGAGCTGCAGTCACGTTACCGACGCGATTTCGTTTTGCAGCGTAAGCGGGTAATTGTAGTATGTTATATACAATGTATACGCTATACATCGTACAGGTACACCTATACCGCATTGTTTAGGAATTTCCAATCCACTGGACATGATCAATTATTGCTTCCGAGTTCTTCAGAGTTCTTTTATATTTAAGACGACTCCAAACAATAATACGCGTGGTGTAGGTAATATTATAATATTCAGCGCCATACATTATGATGTATTGAAATCATTTCGAGGAAACCGATCTGTCGGAAACAATGTAATTATATGCCTACGTGCATACACCTATATTATATTATCATATTCTACTTTTGGCGCGTTGAGAGGAGGACGTTCGTGCGGATAATCGATTTGTATTCACTATATTGAAATATTATAATAACACATTATATAAAATGTTATTAGTACGTCACCGCTGTTCATTTGTTCACCGCTAGTAATTTGAGTATTTTTTTCATCGGAATGAGATACTTTTAAAAAATATTCTCAAAAGTTATTAAGAATATTTTTGGCAACAGTATATCTCAAAAGTATTCTAAATACTTAAAATATATTTCAAATGCTGTATTCGGACTATTACCCAAGTCTGGCTCTATCCATTTTTTACAAGTGAAAATAAAAATATTGCGTATACCCGTAATAGGTATACATATAGTATATGTCTTAAGAATATAAGAAGAACCACAATATCAACGACCACAGTATAGGTGTTTGACATCCATTAACAACTAATAAATTGTTATCAACAATATTTCGTTTAGCACGAAAATCGAGCTTCGTTCGACTGTTTATGAAACAAAATATATTAAATAGTATTATAATATAATATAAGAAGACGGTGTAGCTAGATAGTTGGTAGAGACGGGTGGGATCGGTAGGTATTCGTGAACGTAACGGGCGAGTTGAGACGGATAAAAGAAAAAAAAAACCAGCCGGTGAAATTTTTGAGAAAGAACAATGCGGAAAGAACAGTGTCAATAAAATAATAATTATTACTACCATTATAGTGCGTGTAGTTGTTGTATTATGCTATAATATAATTTATTAATTTACACTGTTGCGGCAGTCGCGCCGTCGACGTCTAATCGTTGCCGTTACGCGTGCGAACGCAACAAACGAGGCTGACGAATCGGACGAAACAATAATATTATATTACAGACTATAATAATATATAGATAGGTACCTATACAATGTATTATAGTGTTATACCATTAGGTATACGACGACACGAGCGAAGACGGTTTGAAATTATATTCGAATTTCGCCGCCCAGACAGAATATTATATCGATAGGTAATATTATATTATAGTATGATATATTGTAGGAATACCGAGGAACGAAAATAACGTTTGAAATTCAGCTCGGAAACGGAAGAAAAAAATGTCTTCTCGCGCGAATGAAGTAATGCATGCTGATTGTGTGTATCGTGTGCGGACAATGTGTGCGTAGAAAATTACGCGACACAGTGACAGTTTCGGATGGACGTTTTGAAAATCGGTGAAATGAGCGGAGTTGCGCAATCGCACCGAATGCGTGGCAATGACGAAAGGCGTATTATATTATACTACTCGTATTATATTATTATATATATTACACTGTACGCAACTCGTGTAAGACAGCGGCAAACAAAAAAAAAAAAAAAAGGAAACACATCGATTACGTTTAAGACGCCAGAAACATAATAATATATGGACGCAATGTGGCGTGTACGAAATAAGAATATCACAATAGACTCAAGTTGTGATATTATAATATACGTGATAATTTACCAAACAAGTCACCGATATTTTTGCTTTAAATAATTGCATTATAGTTATTCAAATTCTGACCGTTTTAAGTAGGTACGAACACTTATAATATAAGGACCAATAAATAAATACTAAAATAATTCGTATACACCTTTGACCGTGGAAAGAAAGTCCTCCTGTGATGAATCCAACTTTATTTTTCAAGCGAGATACACTATTTTTTCTTGTAAATTGTTATTCAGATGGTGTTTTGGAAATGTTTATGAATCTATAAATCGAAATTCGAATGAGTAGTTTTTGAGTTATTTAACTTTTTTTACTAAAGTTATGGACA
Organism: Metopolophium dirhodum; assembly: GCF_019925205.1. Lineage (NCBI taxonomy): Eukaryota > Metazoa > Arthropoda > Insecta > Hemiptera > Aphididae > Metopolophium > Metopolophium dirhodum. The sequence continues at coordinate 10,766,097 of NC_083565.1, forward strand.
CATGATAATAGAAAATCCAATAGTTTATCAGTTTAATATTTTTGTAAACCCATTTTCAGAACTATATTATACTTAGCCTACCTATAGATGTTAAGAACTCATTAACTACCCGTTTGAATTCTGGTTTACATATACGACATTTTCAAAAAAGAAAGTCGTCTGCTTAAAATAACGTACAATAGACAAGTCTGGTTGTCACTTTGAAAAAAAGAAGTTTGTAGTAAATGGTAAAATAGTATTAGTAATAATAATCTCTAAATAGTAAACTATTAATTATATTATGAATTTTTGACCTTCTAAAAGGTTATGCACCTTGTCCATCCATTTCGGTCTATGACACGTATAGTATTGCTATAGTGCACTATTATAGCCAGTGGCCACGCACGTACATTCCCCCCATCACAACCCATTTCAATTTTTCAATTTTTTTCAACGCTGGAGAAACGTTTCCCCAGCTCCGCCCAGTTTTTTTTTAGTTTTTGCGGGGGCAGGGGTTGAGCAGGAATTCCGGGAGTGATGGCAGGAATGGAGCACTAAATATTTGCTCGGGAAAATGTTGAAAAATTGAATTGGGTGGGGTGGGGAAATCTATGTCACACATATACTCAGTAACCGGAATCAGTCTGGCCGTTTGACGACTGACGGACGTCTATAATAATTGCCAATATATACTTTTCTGTCGTAAAAAGGATTAATGATAAATCGTGCACCAGGATGGTTCGAATGGTAATCGAAATAATATGTGTCCAACCGTTTATAATTAGTAATTTCTGTGTATACGGCCGATATAATATTATAATACACGCCAAGTGATGCCGACACGAGTACACGACGTCCGTCAGTTTTAGAATGCCAGGAACGTATTTTCTGCAGGTCCCTTATTATAATACAACCTACCTGTTTTTATATTATAATCGGTAAACACTCGACTTAAACTTGACAAGAAGTTTAGTCAAAAATCAACGTTCAACTCATACAGGACGACTGAGTAACGAGTACACATAATAATATTTTGCTTATTATAATTGGAAATCGAGTTTTGTACACATACGAGTTGTTAATTTAAATGGGAAAACATCTTGCCAAAACCGTGACAACTTCTTGAAATAAGTACGAGGTCACGGATTTTCATAACGTGATACACGGGAGCCTCCGCAAAAAAACAAAACATGTTCCGCGTAAAAAAAAATTGAAAATCTTAATCGCATGCGTGGACAGTAATAATAATAATATTATGACGTGTATAATAGTGTAATATAATATTATTATGTTATGGGAAGCTGGTTCGAACGGATGAAAATAAATGACAATAACTCGAGAAAGTCTTGTCGTCGTCATCGCCGGGGAAAAAAATCGTCTGTTATGGTCATAGTGCCTGTACACCTTTAGGTATCTGTACATAACATATATCCATTATTATAATAAATAATAATATATAGAACATAGATATAGCGCGTAACGCTGGAACGCAACATAGATGATAATCATATGACAATAAAAATAATAATGAACTCAACGAAGGCGTGTGCTTATTACAACTGTATAGGGTGGTTTTCTTGACGTATCAACAGTCGTGTTTGTCGAAAACGGTTTTACTAATGGTTTAAGTATATCACTGTAACAGAACGTTTTAGTAAGTTAAAGTTTATATTTTTTTCATGACAAATAACTTGATATATTTTTAATTTAAAGTGTTGATACCTCTAACCCCTTGTTATCACTAGTTATATTTACATTATTAATGGTTAGACGTTGTTGGAAAAATATTATTTTCATTCAGACGAAAATATGCATCGCACTGAACTATATAATATTATACACAACATAATATTATAGAAAATGACCGTTTTATAAAAAAACCCAACACGGAATATTACGTACCTACTTAGTATTGTGTCTTACAATATTATATTATATACTATTATAAAGTTACGGTCTACACTTGCATATTATTTCGAACGGCGTGAAAACATTTTTCGAAATGCACTCAAAAACTGACCGATTGCATAACACGCAATATAATATATTATATATACATCGGATTGTCGTAAAAAATCACCCTGTATACTCTTCCATCATTACTACTTCTATTATTATTATTATTATTGTTATTGAGTATTTCGTTATAGCTATGGGCACGTCCTATATCGTACCTCTAACTGCAGTTGTAGATACCTACCTGTGTACCAGTTGTGATCGGTTGCGAGCGGCGTCGGGGAGGGGGCCGCGGGGAAAGTGCGCCCACGACAAAGACGCGAATGATGTGACAATAACGCTGACAAATGATATTGATAACATATAAATATACACGTATGCACGTATAATAATGTATATGCCTACGGTCGGTACGTTATGTAAAAAATCGAATAGTGGGTCTGCGTCGAGTCGTTCTGAATCGGTCGAGCCGATAAATCGACGACGGGCGCACGACCGTCGGCGAGAGGTCGCGTGACCCGGCCGCGTGGGTTGCGTCAGCGCCGCCGACGACGAGGACGACGACGACGACGACAGCGGTTCGGGTGCTGTTGGCTGCCGCTTGCTGCGGGTGGTAGCCGACTGGTCTCTGCTGCGCGCGGTTGTCGTAAGCGCCGCACGAGCGGGCGTACCTGCCTACCTATATAATAATAATAATAATAATAATAATAATAACGTTATGTATTATAATATAATAATAATTGTTATTAGGTATACGGTTTTTTTTTTCATTACCTATTTTCCGGGCCCCCCGACGATATCATAGCTTTCTACCTTCGGCCCGCGTCGTCGTGATGTTATCGTTTTTACGATCTTCGCGTCTGTTTCGCGCGGCAATACACTCGCCAGCCGCAGACGAGACCCGTTCTATATAATATTATTTTATTATAATACAATATGGCCAGTAAACCTAACCTAACCTATTGTATTATGGAGGTATCTGCAGATGACGTGTCCATCGCTATTAACGATAGTAATATTAATTGCTATGTACGCCGCGTCCCAGTACGGTATACAACCAGTACATACCGATACCGCCGATTCCCCCGAAATTACTCTTTTACCTGCAGTAAGAAAGTTATAGATCGCGACGTACTTCTTTTATACCGCTATGTTGTCTCCCCGGGCTCGTGTTATACAGTTTTACTAAAAATTTACGACGAGAGGCATAACAAATTCTGTGTTACCTGTATCGATAATACATCTAAATTTAATCCAAAAATATGTAGGAATAATTATCGTATTCAATATCGTCGGAACGAACTATATACCACAACCGCTGCAGTTGCGATTCGTTTTATTCAAAACTTCAATCACAATTAACTAAAGCGCATTTTAATATTATGTTTTTGTTTTTACATATACTGAGTTTAAAAATACAAACTAATTCATACAAGAAGACTCAATTACGTAATACCTATATAAAATCAGCAAAATTAAAACAATAACCCCCATCAGTATTCGAGTTATTATTTAGACGATTTTTTTTATTTATTGGTAAGTGGAATCGATAGCCGGCGGAATCAATATAATATGCAATTAATGTCCGGCGAAATCGAATAAAACACTGCGGTACCGATAATCGTTGAGATTCGTTTCCACCAAAAAGATTATTTTAAGTAATTGTTTTTAATACATATTATTGATATACAAGGAACAATTTATTTTTCTTATAGTAACTATTATGAAGATAATAGGGTACCAAATAACTAAAACAAATAAGTAAAGTTAAACTCAAATCCATCCGACACTTTTATATTTTCTACCTTATTTGTGTCAAAATAATATCCATATTAATTGTAAAAAGAAAAAGGAAAATCATATAAATAAAAACTAAGAATTATATTATTGTTACCCACGACAATGTAACTATATCATAATATGCGTATAGTATAATGAAAGCTATATAGCTATATTATAATTTGTAACTTTAAAAGTTATGTAGGTACCTTACTTAAACTCTACAGTTTTAATTTATTGTGCTGATGTAAATTATTTAAATCTAATGATCCGTGTTGTTAATCCTTAACAATGCTATTCACACCTATCTATACTTATAATATTATAAAGCTGAATAGTTAGTTTGTTTGTTTGAACGCGCTAGTCATCGCAGAAGCTACCGGTTCGAATTGAAAAATTCTTTTTGTGATGGATAGTCCATTTGTCGATGAAAGCTTTAAGCTATATAAAATTACGCTGCGACCAATAGGAGCGAAGCATCAGTGAAAAATGTTGCAAAAACGGGGAAAATTATTCGTATTTGAAGGCTTCCGTTGCGTAAACGGTTCAAGTTGCCCAAAAGTTATTATATTGTATGAAAGAATTGTCCCTCTTTAAATGATCTAAAAAAATGTCCGCGACAGTATATGTCTATATTTTAAGATCGGACTCACATATAACCTTTTTTATGGTAATCAAATTTGGTCGAAATTAATGCATTATCGCCAATCGTTATTGCCAAAGAGTTTTGTCAACACATTAATATTAATCCTTATCCAATTAAATGTGTTGGTGATCAACACGTTGAATGCCACAGTCTGTATTTATGAAGCGCATATAGTGTGTTTCCGCGCCAAAACTTAGCTACGACTACGTGTCGACACCTGTTACGCGCGCCGAGCACCAATAAACGAAATACGAGCACTTTGTACTAACGTTCTCGGAATATTGATGTGTTTTACAAAATATAATCGTCGATAGTACTAAATAATAATAATTTTGTCGCTAACAAATGGGTATCACAGTAATTAATAATATACAACAATCGGTATGTAAAAATATGAATATAGAGTGTACCATTATAGTTGTCTGCGAACATACACTTATTGTTATTGTACATCCGAGCAATATACAGCCTGTACATTATTAAAATATAAAATTAATAGTAAATATTTTTGTTTCAGTCAAATTTGTTTTGAAATGCCGATAACCTATATCTATATATTCTATAATACTACCTGCTATATCTAAACCTCAGCTTTATAATCTATACTGTTGTCTGTTATTATAAAGAGGAAATAATAAACTCAAAAACTACTGTACTGATTTCAAAAATTTCTTTCACTAATATAATGCTCTATTATCAGTGCAGCTTATATTTAACAAAGTTTACGAAGAGGTAAATCCACTGCTATTGTCACGGACAACGCCGTACGGGATCAGCTTGAAAAGGGTTAATTTTAAAATGGGTCAAATAAAATAGTTTTTAAAAGGGTTAATTTTTTTACTTTTTAAAAGGGAATTTACTTTTTTTTAATCATTTTTTTTATCAAAGTTATACCAAGTAAAAGCGACAAACTTGGTATAGCTTTGATACTTTAGAGTTAATTCATACACTTATGTACAAACGGCACGGTGTTTGCGATCTACCACAGGTAGATTGCCCACCTGATAATAAACTGCTGCGGATTATAATTTTTATTCCGGGCAACAGAAAGGTTAAGATAAATCTAGAACCCCATACACCGAATATTAAAATATAACGCATTGAACATAGTTTGAGTCATATAAAAGTTTGTACATTTAACGGGTAACAAAGTGCACGGGATCAGCTAGTTAAGAATAAAATTGTATAATCTTGAAACGGAAAAAAACGAAATTGTTAATGTTTTTCGGTGAGGACACGTAGTCTCTCCTTTCCTGTCTCTCTCTATTGCACCGTTATATCAAACTCCCGTGGTATACGATACTGTGATTGTTTAATAATATATCAATGAACATCGTAGGTATTTGCACGAAACTGTTACAATACTCGGCCTGCAGGTACCTACACAATGTTATTACTTATTAGTTTATTACGCATTCGAAAAATAATAAAATAACCGGGCGAAGTCTGCGTGTACATAATGATATTATATTATACGTAGTAGGTACACCTGGATACGTACCAGGACGACGTGTCGTCCACCGGAGAATGAATTCTCGCGGGTCTGTCGGAATTCTTCGCGGTCTGAGAATTTATGCGCCGAGCGTCCGGTCCTTCGTTCGGCGTGTTTGTTGCGCACTCGTATAAAATAATAATAATAATAGGCAGTCGGTACGACGATACCTACGCAGTGACGTCGGTCCGAAGTCGTTTTGTTCTACTTATTGCACAACCCCATATTTTTTACGTAACGCAACGAGAAAAAATTTTCTCTCGGACGAAAGTTTGAGAGCAGTTGCGAATTCCTGTAATATATTATATTATTGTATCGTCACATAAAATATTATTATATTATTGCGATTTGCAATAGGAGAGATTCGTCGCAGACATAGTATGTTAAAAAATATTATAACAGTAGCAACTATACCATTGTTAATACTATTACGGGGAGTAGGCACAGAATACATCCAAAAGCACAGTATACGTCATAACAAGGTACGTGCTTCTGCAGCAAAGCCGTTCGAGATTATACGCACGGCCATGCCGGTTACAATATCATACCTATACCTAAATTTACGTGCACACTTCAGATATTCTAATAGATAATAATTTATTATTATTAAAATAACGCTATACATATTATTATATTAATATATAGGTGCGTGTATTATAACATAGCCGGTATACGCATGCGTAATCCAAATGTGTTCTTCGGCCGCCTCCGCCGCGCCGTCACGACCCGCCGCCGCCGCCGCCACCGTATATTATTCTAATATTATATTGTGTGTATAATATAAATATTTATTATAATAATAATAATATAATAGCGTATAACATTATTGTCCCGCCTTCGGCCTAATCACGACGCGCGTGCGCACTCCACGAGGGGGGGCTAAGCGGGATTATAATAATATTATTTATTGTCGCGGACCTGCCGCCGCCGCCACCGTTGTCGTAATTAAATCTCTCCCGCACTCATGCAAATAATTTCGAGTAATTAATATCGTCGTCGGCACAACGCCCGCCGCGTGTAAATTTCTCTCGTTTTATTTCCCTGTGACCCGTCGCACACAAACGAGCATGGGTAGGTACATATTATTGTACGACGTACGTGTATTATAATAATATCTGTATAATATCGATGAAAAAATTATAATAATATTCACGTATCACTACGTACAGGGCGGATTCGTCGATCGTGAACCGAACTACGTCATCTAAGGATATCACATATTATGATGAACCGATTGTTATTATTTTTTTTCATACCCGAAGTAATATTATTATGTCATATTTTACATTTTCAGTCTACAATATGGTCGATATATCTATATTGACATTATTGTTTGTTAAACGTGACAGTGGGTACTCGCTGTACTTTCTACATGCAGGTATCGCGCCTGGTCGACGACAAAAGAATCACCCTGTAAACCGCATAATTTTTAGTGTACGGACAAAAACAAAACCGCTATGCCCCCGTGTGATAACTACGTTACAATAATAATTACAATAATAATAATATATAATATTATGTATATACAGCTGTAGTTGTGGTCCGCATAAAGCACGACCTGCACTATTCCATCTCGGATATAATATATGTATAATGTATAAATAAAATACATCTCTGGCCGCGTATAATAATAATAATAATAATAATAATAATAATATATATGTGTATCGTGTTTATAATAATAATAACGTACTGCCCATAGGGTTCGGACCGCCGCCGCGGTGTTTCAACACACGCGACCGACCGTATTAACCCGTTGACCTAATATCGTGGGCATGATAATATTATAGATATACCTACGGATTTCGTCAACTCTTTTGTGCGCGTTTTTTATATCATAATATTGTGACGTGTTTTCGCGACGCAACTCGTACGCGACTATGCGACGCGTTCTTCGCACCCGAAGACCCGCGAAGGTGCAGTAACAACGAAAACGTTCGATAACAAAAACAAAATCAACGCCATAATATATTACGATTGTGATAATTTATTGATAAACGGTTATAAAATTATAATATTGCATATTGCGCGGGTGACGAGCAATATTATCGAACGCTTTTGATGTTGAATACCTACACGTGACCGCGAATCGCGCTGCAGGCGTGTAGTATAGGCATATACGTCTTATTGTCTTCACCGCATTGCTATACGACTCGTAAAATATAACTATATGCTGGGCGGTTGCCGACAGATTTATAAAGATTGAAGTGAGGTAAGTTTAACCCGAGACCGCCAATGTCTGTGGAAAACCATTAAACTATATGTTTCAAATGTGTAAGTGTTGCGTCCGCCCCATTGTACTTATTATACATATTGACTATAAGTTTTGTTCCTAAAACATAGTTAGAAGAAATTGTATAAACATCTTATAAAATACCGGATTACACTGTAGAAATGCATTTTAAAAGTATTAATGATACCTATTTGTATTAGGTTCACTAAAAATTATTAATTATATTTATAATGACTTTTGAACTAGGTGCCTAATGTTATTGCTAAATAATCGAATATTACTTTCCCATTTCGTCGTCCAAATAAAAATTTATCCCACAGGCGCTGCAGTCATGGGTTTACTTGATGATAAATATTACTTTGTGGTGAACAAAATCAATAAATAAGAACCTAACCTATATTGGTTGATAAATTTCTCTACATAAATATATTCACAATGCCCCCTATGCACTTTGTACCAACCATTTTCGGTAGGCAGTAACAACATATTTCAGAATTTCAGATAGTAAAAAAAATCATATAGTTTAATTAATAATCATTACATAATATGATATTATGTCTCTGAAATTATGCATTTTCTATCACTTATAATTATCTATCACTTCGAATTTTATAGTCTTAACCGCTTTTTTTTTTTTTTTGGTCCACGGATGTTTTAAAATTGTTTTGACCCTTAATAAATATAATTTTAAATTTATATCCATATTATCGTACATCGATAATTATAATGACGCGACGTATGTGTCCACGATCAATCAACATATTAACATATTCACCGTACGAAGTGACCGTGGCATTAAATAATAGACAGACAGACTGCAGTAGGTACAATAAGTTTCCATTTATGAAGTAGCAGCGCTGTGCGGTAAAGGCTGAGTTACATGTTACAGTGTAGACCTGTTTTTTTGTAGGAACAAAAAAACACGCGTAATATTGTTTAGGCGAAATAGCACTCTGTATATGTGTAGTGTACGTATTATATTATATTTTTTTTTTTTTTTTTTTTTTTTTTTTTATTGGGTAACCCGCGGCAACATAGGCCATTGGGTGTGGGGAGGGCACTGTAGGTTTTATATTGGGTAGGTTTGGTAGGTTTTATATTGGGTAGGTTGGTACACGTGTGTGTTGTGTTTGGCAGAATTTCTAATGGGGCACCCGTAGGTTTCTGCCGTGCCCCGGGGTGGGGGGATGGCGGCACTTGTTCTCCGGACACCGTGACTTGCACGGAGAAAAATGCCGCCCAGTGGTCGAGGATCGAACTCGGACCGGCTGTGCCGAATCCGTCGCGTTAGACCACTCGGCCACCTCGTCCCCCTATATTATATTATAATGTCGATTGTTGAAGACCAACTAATGCTGTCCACCGGAACGAATTACTTGTAACTAAACTGGGTCCACATTGTATGTATAGGATATGTAGATATACAATATTACCTACTATATATCATATTATATTATTACGTGTAGCGTCTCTAACTTCATTAGGTACGATTATCGTCAGTTTTATCACAATGTAATTACTTTTTAACTATAATTATTGTCTTCGGACAATATAATAATATGGCGGCGTACATTAACGACTATAATATATACCTACGCTTCGGATAAAAATCACAATGGAACATATTATTGTGAATTATAATATTAATTAAAGACACGTCAACACCTATTTTATATCTTATATAATATGCGTTCAACTCAAATATTATATTATAAATAAATATTATTGTGTACTACCTATAATATATCATACAGTAAGTTGTAGACGGTAGGAATAAGTGTGCATAAGACATCAATAACGAAAAACAGTCAATTATTGGAAACACAACCATACGAATGCCGCGTACAACGTCTAAGTGAAAAATCTGAGTAGGTACTTATGTATAAATACATGTGTATTATTATTAATTAATATTCATATTATTACGTGTGCGTCTCAAGTTTTATATTAACCTGTCCAATATAGGTGCATAAAGATCAAAGTCTACTAATAATAATATTATACATCGTTATATTATAACTTATATAAGTTATAATGTAATATTTATGTATATTTAATATACTTTTTTTTTGCATGTGCTTCTCATAATTACGAGGGGGGGGGACTTTTCTTTCGGTAATCCAACACTCAAGTGGCTGAGCTCCGATTATTAACACTTAAAATACAATAATTATGATAATAAGGGATCCCGATGGGCCAATCTCCCACTCTCGTAACCTCACACAGTAATAATTACAAGTATCTGAGGGGCTCTATCCCCTAAAATTTGCCCTTTGTGCCGCAATAATTTCTTTTTCTTCTACTAGTATTTAATTTACTGCTGGTCTTTGTTGACGCTGTCGCTCTTCTTCTTCCCTGCTTTACAGAATTTACACTACAAAATAGCTTATTTCTTTCCTGTGTTTTCTACTCCCCATCATCTTGTTGACCACCGTCTGAGGAGGAGCGTGAAATCAGCATTGATCTTCCATGTTCAGGATCATCGATTGGCGCTTGACAGTCGTAACACTCCGGGGTGTTCAGCTTCTTGAATCTGAACAAATAGCTCCCAAAGCACTCATGACCCGTAAGAAAGTGGGTGAAGTGCTAGTTGACATCGCCGTATGATCTCATTATCCACGGTTGCATATTATTTCATAATATACTGCATTGAAATATATGTAGGTAGATATATAATGCCGAGGGAGAGGCTTCCGGGGGTTTAGTTCCCCTTAGTGAAATTCTATGTACATCCGCGGACTATTTGTCGGCCACTTTAAATAATAATATAAGCCCTCCCGGAAAAAAAATAATAAAAATTTCACCAAATATGACCTTATGACAAGCGGTCGTGATTCGGTGTGAGTATATTGTTATCTATTATATCACACATTTCATCCGTAACGCGGTTTACGCAGGTCCCAAGTCTTGGCATAACCGATCTCGAGACCGTCGCACAACGACCATTGCCCATTGTACACGCATTATACCTACCACTTTGTTGATTTCCCACTCGTTGCTTGTGTACTAACTGATGGTAGAGTCCTCGTATACCATCATATACGCGGTGCCGCGGTATACAATTACAATATTTTCAGTAATGTACACGATGAAGCGGATATATAATTATTGGTACGTACTATAATGTAGGTGCCTACTACTGCGTGGCGTTAGAACAAATGGCTGATATAATATAAATTAAGTTTTGCCCACGGCGCCAAAAACATGGTTCGTGACGAGCAAGATTTTGAATTTCTTACGGGCCCGGGTTTTATAAAACCAGTTTAAACGGAATAATATACTGATAAATATCGTCGAAAACGAACTACGCAACGGGATGAAAACAAAACAACAATAAATTAATACGTGAACACTGTACCCACATTAATATTTTAACAATAAAACATATTTATTGTTGGTTGAAAATTGAAACTTTGCGAATTTCTATTAAAATAAATGTTGATTATAAACTATTTAGTAAACGTTTTAGAAAATTGAAAATCCACCGACTGACGATTATAATATAGTGTATATAATAACCAAACGTCATAAAGAATACGTAGGATATTATTATAATACACCACATGTTGCTGCTATTATATGGTATTCCATTGATCCGCCAAAGAAGGCATAATATATATTATTATTTTTTATCGTTTCGTTCTGTATTTTGTTTTATCTTCTCATACACCGTATTATTATCAAATATCAATCTGTATAATACATAATAAACATTAACATTATATAACCACACCCAGTGTAATCCTTTGTTGATATAATCGGAACTAGGAAGACGTATATAACGTCGAATATCGCGTAACGGCTTGATAATGTTGACTTGTTCGAATAATAATAAGAAGAACTATTAGGGGTCAGATGTATAGATACCATTTTTTTTAAACAAGTAAGTAAAATAAGTTAAAAATTTAATACTTTATCAATAAATATAAATAATTGATTAAGAAAAAAAAACTTTTTAAATTAGTAGCCTTTATAATTTATTACAATAAGTCGTAGTAGGTATGTGAAATGTTAAAAGTTATCCATTGTTGTTTGTTCAGTTATTGGAAAATATGAATAATAATTTCTTTAATACACAATTATAAAACATGTATACGTAACTTAGGCACGGATAATTTTCAACAACCCAACATCTCTCCGACAAGCTCTCAACGAAGCAATCTACACATTTGTCCACATCATGCATATAAGAAAAAATTTGTAAACAACTATTAATATTTCAATCTAGTTTTTCTCGACCTGTTTTTATCTCTGTGTTTAAACTGTAAGCTAATAACCCATGATGTTTAAGCTTTTACTTAAAATAAACAAGATATAACCCAACAAGATCTTTTAAATCGTGTTTATTAAATGTCAAAGTCTGAACGAAATTTAAGAGTGATAGGGGATGTAAAAATGGTTTAAACTCCAATACGCGACAGGAATGAAATGACAAGCTTGAACATCGCAAATGAATACCCGAAAAGGTGACAACCCTAATGGTCGAAGCCAGTAAATTGCATTTCACATGGAATGCGTCTGCTCATTGGGTGCTTGTACGGCATACCCATTACCCGTCTACTCTTATATAATATGTATATAAATCCGAACATTGACAATATTCACGTTAGACCGCGAGCCGGTCAATCGAACCGGATATAATACCGACGTATAACGACGAATCCGTCGCGGCCTCAGACATGGTATACTTGTATACTTACACGCATACGTATAGGACATCGGCAGCAGGCATCATAGGTGTAGGTACACGCTTTCGTGCGGCACAATAGTGGCATGGGTACCTCTATGTACACGTAGGTATACTGCAGGAGCGGCGCACAACATATTATAATATCATGTGCCCGAGTGGCGGCATCGGATCCGGCGGGGAAGTTATGCGCGCAACGGATCGGCCATCGTCGCAACAACACACATTACTATTATACACGACACGTCATACACACACACACACACACACACACACACACACACACACACACACATATATATATAGTACCCATACGTGTGCGTCTAGCGGGTGCGTATAATGCGGTATGATATTATATCACTTATATACTTTATACATAAACCTAAGTCGCGGTGGGCAAAGTGAACACGTCGCCAACCCATCTCCGAGAAATCGTGCGGGCCCGGCCGGCACATAATGATATCATTAATAACGCGCGGCGGCCGGGGCGAATCAATGGCATCTGTAGAGCGGTCTCTAATCTCCCGGAAAGATTCTGAAAGGAGGGCAGCAGGTGGACCCGGCTATTATTTTTTTATTATTTTTTTATTCTTCTTCTTCTTCTCCTTTTTTTTTTTTTTTTTGTGGCGTTCGTTCGATTCGAATGCAATCTCTGATCGCCATCGCGGATAACGCTTACGCCGCGCGCGGACGTCACACACACACGAGCACACACACACACACACACACACACACGCATTATATTATTACAACTGTACGGTGTAGGTATACGACTGCGGAAACAAAAGCGACTGTGAGGATTGCAGGACGAGCGTTCGAAAACGATATTCGGTATATACTCGCTTATATTATATAATTATTGTTGTTTATCCGTCGAGAATGGACGCGGAAGAATAATCCGGATGGACGTGGAAGCAGAAGAAAAATTGCTTATAAATATATTAATGTGTGATTTTAATATTATGATGGAGTACAGAAAATCATGTGCTACAGAAAATAAGATAGACTGTAGCCGTGTGTTGGGTATATAGGTGTTATTGGTATTGTATAAAGTATTATTATATAATATTATTATATATCTTATATTTTATATACATAAATCGATTTTTATCGTCTGTATATAAGACTTGCAGTTTTCATCATAAGAACATTATTTCAGGATCAGTGATAACTATATAATATTATTATGATGTATATAGTACATTCTATTCTATATTAGGTTTATATATTGTATAATTACACATTATGTTGGAATATATATACATATAATAATATATCATTATACTTTTCGTGTTAAACGATAATGTAAACAGTAACTATATTATAGTGTAATATATTATTATACAATACAAGCGCACGTCGTGTGTTTTTCACCATTATTATTCACAAAGCGTTCAAACACAAACAAAACACGCCGACTATTCAAGTCTCTCGCGGTACTGTGTCGCTCATGCAAACGTGCGTCCTTCCAAGGCGCAGAGGCGGCTGCAGCAACGATTGTGACTCCAATTTACGAGCTACCGGAATTGAATTTAGACAAAAAGACCCGCGAGTCAATGTGCCACCTATTAGTCGTCTGTGTATATATTATTTATATAACGCATGTACTACCAGGCACCTATACATATACATAATATATACACTCGGTGTGCATTGGATGGACATTAAACGGACCGGTCGTACAACATTTGTTGTGACTCGAACAGTGACCACTATTATAGTACCTACCTATAATATACTCGCAGTATATAAATATAATATTTGTGAATGGCTTAATCGTTTTAAATTCGATGCGATTATCGCTCTTCATAATTTGATCCAATTATTGGTAATTTAACCGAAATTCAGGTGAGTTCCGAAGGCCGATTAGGAGAACGTTAAGCACCGGGAAACAAAATATATTATAATAATCTTGTATTTTATATACTTACTAATTGCAGGGTGATTCATACAGTTATAAGTGCATATTTAACACTCTATTATCATACATTTCTCATTATTTATTTTATTTTAAATTTAAATTTGATGAAGGTATAATCATTCATAGTTTTTGAAAACTCAAATTATTCTTTCATCATATTATTATTTAGTTTAGAAAAAATAACATATTTCATTTAAAATATAAATTCTGCTCCAGTTATGACGATTGTCTATAAACTGTCGATTTCCGCATTGAGTTTCAATTATGTGTACTGTGTTTAAATAAAACATTAATAGCTTAGCATTAACTGAATAGGAATAATTTTATTTGACGTTACCAACGTTAATGATATTGTATTCGTTATAAATGATTTTTAAATTAGAATTGCTTGGATAAAAATAGGGGTTGGACTGAAATAAACAAAATTACAAAAAATTAATGTAATCATTATCTTAACTATTAACTATAGCTATTATAATAAGTAAGTTTACCATCTATTTAAAATAATGAAAAATAAAATAGCTACTTAAACATTTACTGAGACAAGACTGTATAATAAATGAATCACTCCATATAGGTATCCTACATAATATTATACGTCTTGTATTACCTAATATATTATATATTCCAACGTGACGATGATACGCGGCTGTATAATATATTTGCATTTAACGTTTCGACTAATATATATATATATGTGACTAAGTATATACGTTAAGTAGGTACAAAGTAATCAGACTCCTCGGGCACCTCGTATAATCATCCTTGCGTTACGTTAAAATGTGATTTCGTATTATATTTATGTCGTTGCGTGTTAAGTTCTAACACATAATTTGTATGCATTTGTAACGCTTTAAATTAACGCGTTTGAAGGAGACTATACATAATATACGTGTAGCAAACGCGTCCGTCGTTGAACGACATATTATTATTATTACACATTATATATTATTATTATATATAGGTAGAATAAGTAGTAAAAGCTTCAGATCGTCCTTGTACCAGTATTATGCTGTACATATGAAATACATTTGAAAAAAAAAATACTTGCACGTATAATTATTTATATATTTTTTCTGTATCTATAATAATATAATATTATACAAATATTTAATAACGAATTGAAGAGCTTGTGAACATTATGTATTTGAAATTGTTTTCGATATCTATGACGTTTCTATAATTTACAATAATAAGTAACTGGTGCTTTTTTTATATACATTAACTACATGACATAATGTTCGTACGGTAAGTGCGTATGTAATATATTCATGAAAAATTGATACAAATCCAAATTAGTTTTTAAATAGGTATTTGCATACGCGAATTCATTTGCAATATATACATATATTTTTATAGTAAATCGACTTTCATGCAAAATCTATATTATATTATTATTCATACATTTATTTTATAACGTCGTCTTATTATAATATGTATGATCGCATTTTACTTGTCTGCAACTCTCGCGGTAAAAGTCGAAAGTTTTAAATTATGTGATATATCATATTATAATATTATAGCTTTTGCTTTTTGTTTATTGATTAAATTTATATTAAATTTATATTCTGGACAAAATATAAATAATATTTATTATGTGACGGACCTTTAATAACTATTTTATTTTAACATTTCAGAGTGAATACCATCATAAATTACTAATTTATATTAATAATGTTTCGAAATTAAATAATTAAAAAATCGAAATATTCCATAATCCATCCAGGAAAATACCGGGATTCAGATTGTTTTTAGTACCAACAATAATTCTGGCATCAATAAATCATTAATTCTGAATGCTGAGATTGTCACAATAAGGATCTAATTATTACTATATTAGATAATGCAGCATTGCATATTATTTATTTTACTAATTATCACTGACGTGTACGAATATAGTCATTAAAATGGAGTTCATACATACACCCGATTTTATTTTTTTTACTATAAAGCAATATTTTAATCTGTATAAAATAGGATCGGTGCGAATCCATTGACACTATACCCAAAATGTTTTTTTATTTTTAGAATTTATTTATTGGTCTGGAATAGATGGGTTCAATCATTGAGAAGGTCTATAAGCCATTTTCGTTCAAGCAGACGAGTTGAATTGTCTGAGAGAGTGATGGAATAAAGGTTATCCATTGGACCGAATATTTTTTCATAGAGATGGAGTTAGGTATTGAATGAAATATTCCATTTAAGAAGGTGTTTGAGTTTATAAATTCTTATTTTGAGACAAATTTTTCGAGTTTTTTGTCAAGGTTATTTGGTAACTATGTGTGGAAAATCATGTCATTACCCATCGATAAGTAAAGTCGCTAGTTCCGGGACGCAGGGAAAAACGTATATGGGCTGACTTGTTTACATTTTCATAAGACTAAACGAGAGCACATGTCTGAGCTCCTTTTGGTGTGAATTTTAAGCAACTTAAAGGCTTGCATTGGGTCGACGTTAGTTAGTGAAAGTAGTCAAAATGGTATTATTCGAGTAAGAAATATCAGAGGTGGATCTAACATGTGGGGCGCCTGTTATAAAATAATGGAAGTGGGACAGTTCGTCTTCATAGGCTACTGAATAATATCGTTTAGTTTTTATGAAACATGCCCCATATATCAAACAAAAGTATTGATACTTAAATTGTTTGCATTATTTTCCCTCGTGAGAACACGTCGTTGAGTTATAGGTACCTATATACCTTATTACCTCCATCGTGCGCACAAAGGATCACAACATCGCGTCAGTTATGTAAGCCACTTTTATTTTGCTAAAAACCGCGTATCATCGGACATTTTAAATGTATGCATACCTATTGTGTGTGTACACCCGGAGGAATATTATAGTAAGTGTTATATCATAGCAATAATAATAATAATAATAATAATGCTTTATTGTACTTATAATAATTGTCCACGCAAACTCACGCGCTTATATTTTCGTGTTGTGCTCAAACGAACGTGTAAAATATGATGCACTTGTACCTGTACTGTATTTCTGTATATAGTATTTATTATATAATATTTCAGATGGATAATATTTACAAAGATGTAAGTATATAAAATATATTTTATTATACGCACGATATTATATCATGTATATAACCTACGGACGGCAATCGTTAATCGGATCGATTCACGATATTTTCTCATTAACCGTTTAATTAATTTCAGACACGAAGAATATCTCAGTCGCCGTATATATTATGCATATATTTATGGTCATATCGTGTATGTAATATTATTATTATATTGTAATAATATCGTTATTATATTATACACATCGTCTGATCGCAGTATAACAATATTACAATACCAACTACTACTACTACTACTACTACTAGTAGGTACTACTACAACCGACCTCTATATACTTCTACTGTACGGGCGAGACGAACGTTAAAAAAAAATTTCCCGTTTGCGTGCGTATATATTATTATACGAGGTGTACTATAGGTATGAGCCAGTGTTAATTACACTTTTAAATTTACTGGGTCATCCGCGAAACGCGTTTTACGTATCAGAGGGTTATCTATATTCTATACCTATATAGTATATAGGTAATAGGTGTACCTATCTGCGAACAAACGTTTTATTTATTTATATAATATTATTGTTTATTAACGTTATCATATTGCGCAAATACTGTTCAGGAAGATGCAAACAATGTCAATATAAGCGTAACCCCTTGGCTTTCACGCTGACCCCGTGATCCAAAGCTTACCATCTAATGTAATTCCTGATAAGTCATAACCCTTCAAGACGAGTGTTGTGAAAATTCTGCAGATACTTGCTAATTTATTAATATCAGTTCACCAATAAATAAAAAAAACCAAACAAATATAGGAAGTGACACCGGTGGGTGGTTTCTTTTATCAAGCTGTTCGTTGTACAGTTTTACTCAGCTCATTAATGTTCGTGTAGATGCATAATACTGTGTACCTACTTAAAATAAATATTAACTATTAAATATTAGTGACTAAAGTATTTTAAAAATACGGAAACTGATAAAAAAATATGTTTAGAAAAAGTCTTGGACTTGGTTACAACGATAAAATAAATATATTTGTCACAAATTCAAATATCAATTATCATGCATCTGGTGTTCTACACACCTAAAGTTTAGTATAAATAAGTTATTTTACAGATCATATTCATCATGTATGATACATATTGTGTAGTGTGTAGTGCGTACTATACGAATGGTTTCATTGTATAATTATTCGATTAATTATTATTATTATTATTATTATAAGGTACTTATGTTATGAACAAAATATTTTCGAAAAAAATTTCAAATGGAAAAAAATACCGTACGAAATACTATAAAATGTTGACTTTTAGTTACCTATGTAGTAAACTTTTAGGTACATAATTTGCTGATAGTTTTCGTCATAAACTGTTATGGTTTTTTTTTAATTTTCATTGCTCTGGATTTATAAATATACAATAAATGTATAACATACAAGTATTTTTTATGCGTACAAAATACATCAAATATTATTGTATAATAATATGCACGAAGAGCTGCGATCATGCCGCCGCCGCCACAAGATGTCATGCATGCATACCATGTGCACATACTATCCGTTGTAATAATACCTATATTATACGGCTATACAGTATACACTACAATATGCACTAAACACATTATGTACATTGTACGTACGTATAGGCAAGCGCCTAGACCATGTACCCTGTATTACGCCTAGGTATCTTTCCATACAACAATATGATATATATATATATATATATATATACGCCTACATAGGTACCTATTCGTAATAGCATGTGTTATGCATAATTCATCGGACGGACATTTGAATATAATGCGTGGGCGTTTTCATGCACGGTTTCTTCTTCACTTGTATGCATTATTATAGTTATTATTAGTCAATTACCGACATTGTGTTTTTCACACTCGCCGACGACGCGCACAATACGCATGCCGCGCAAGCGAAATCCGGTCGTGCCTCTCGCGTGTTAAAATAATGTGTACGTATCGTTGTCGTATTAGGTAGAACTGTATTATCATTATTACTGGGCATGTTACATGTTGACACAGTAATCATCACGTGCGATATTGATGGGTAGGTACCTCTATTTGATATCATTACAATTACGCCACGCGTATCATGGTATTGTTATACTGCGAGCATTGCCCACATTATAATGGCGTGTACGTTGTACGAGTTGTGTTCAAAAAAAAAAAATGCGTAAGTTATAATATTCAAATAGATTGCCTTCAAAATAGTGTTGTTTGGCTTCAACGCGGTGCTGACGACGACGGTCTCGCATCTTTTGCAAATACTTTTTTGTATGTCTACTATACATGTATACAGTCTTTAGCAGTTCGTATAGCTTTTCTTTGGCGTTTCGAACGGTTTCATCGTGGACCTTATTACTTACAGACCGGCCCATCCTCCACCAAAATCATTGACAGTCCCGAGCGGACACGGCGCAGTGATGCGGCCCGTTTTGTATAAAATGTGTTATATAGTATTAGTGTATGCATGACTAAATAAACAGACTTATTGTCAGCAAACTTGCGTATTTTTCTATATGTGCCGTATAGATGCATACAAAACTATACTAGTTATAGTATGCCCAGCACTAGGAATAGACGGTAATTTGTATTTTGAATACATCGGGATGTCGATAAATAACTCGTTTGTTCCCATGTGTGGGGCACACTATACCTGCATTTTTCTGGCATTGTTTATTTATAGAGTTTTCGATTCGACGCACTTTTTGCGCTTAGTGCAAAAACGTATTCGATTTGACCGAAATTCAGTGAGCCGGTGCAGTATTTCGCATTCGATTTGATTTGATTGCGCCGCGACAACACTCGTGTGCACCCAGTGCGCATTTTCTGCACCGCTGATTTTGTCAGTGCATTGGGTGCATTTTATAAATATGAACCGTTTTTCACTCTATAACGGGACACATAATTATCTAATTTGCTATTTATCAAATCATTATGGTTATTTATTATTTATATCTGATAGTTATGTATTTTTTTTCTTATCAAGTTTATAGAAAACTAGTGCAACACTCGCGTGGTGCTAGTGGAATTTCAGCGCACACTATTTCGTCAAATCGAAAACGCTATTAGTCATGAAAATAATTGCACCTTCGGTAATGCAACACTGCAATTCTTGATGAAAATACAGTAATGTGCTACATGAAATCGCTTTATTTCAGAACACCTTGTACTATGTATACACCTATAAGTATATATGTATATCGACATATCGTACTCATAATATGAACCTAGTTCATCAGTCTTCAAACATATCTATGCTTATTGGATGAGCTTGAAAATCTGTTATTAATTTTCTTGTTTTTTAAACTTTTATTTCGTTTGTTTTGTTTACTAAATATAATATATTATTATTGTTCGCGCGTCGGATTCTACCTCCTACGATGGTTAAATGGTTAAACGCGCGTTTTTGGACTTTGGATAATATTGTACCATGATATATATGCGAACGATGATGGTTTCTGTGGTTTATTTACAATTTTGTACTATACATATTATTACCTATGTAATACGTAACCAATATATTATAGGATAGCATTGCACCGCGGATAGTGTAAGACGATAAACATCATTTGCGATCGAACTTCATATCGGTGGTTCATCGAAAAATCACCGCACGGTGTGCAATTATTACGTGCAGCGCATTTTACCTATACCTAATTATAATCGTAATAAATTACAATCCGTTGAATGATTCGTTCGAATCGGATAATAATAATAATAATAATAATAATAATAATAATGGTAGTAGTAGTACTCGCAATAAAACGCTGCACACTTATAGGCAATAAACCATTTCGATAACGATTTTAATCAGTTAATTTATTTTACCTGCGTCCGATGCTATTATACATTTATAACGCACATGCATACAAGTACCTATACATACGATTGTCGATTACGGTTGTGCAGCAGTTATAATATGTTATATAAATATATTATTTTACATCTTCCTCGCGTTCATCCCACCGGCGTTGATTCGACCACCCCACAGTCCTGACTGCAGGCTCTCCGAGGTCCTTATCTATATTACACCATACGAGTTACCTATGGTCTATATGTATGTATATAAAATATGCATGTATAATAATATGCGTTCGTTATCTTTTTATTTTATTTTTTATTATAAACACTTCACTTAGTAGGTACTTCCGCGCGGTGTTATTAATTACGGAACAAACGGGCACTTATCATTATCGTACCGAGTGAGTTAAATGATAACGACATATTATTATATTCTAATAATATAATGTTATAGTTCATAATTTATGCCAAGATTAAAGTTTTAATTCATTTAGAAACAAGTTTATTGAATGCATAGGTACCTACTACGGTTTATACTTAATTTATATCATTGTATATTATTATGGGTATAAGTGACCTAACTATAAAATACATAGTGAATAATAAATACTAAATAGTTATATGATATACATAAAACCAAGAAAATAGTTTCGCCACTAGATTTTGACGCATGTATGAAAATATTATTATATTATTTACAGGATTGACTATTTATTCTTTTAATTAAATAAAATATGAATTATCCCTTTTATCTTCTATTACAACAGGAAACTTATCTAGTAATGTCATTTTTAATTTTTTGTTTTTGTGTATGTTACACAATCTATATATAATATTTAGTATAGTAATTAGTAATTAATAATCATAATATTGAGGTTGGTATTTGATAGGTTTATGACTTGAGAGCAGAAGCCACCAATTCGGTATTGTCACACTCCTGGGGTTTGATTTTATTATATCATAATATGTATTGGATACTAATTATTTGCCTGAATACCAAAAGTTCACTTATTATAATAAAATCATGACTGATGTGATGACACTGGAGGTCGTAAAAGTGTAGTTTTGCTACACTAGAAAAACGAACAGTAGTAAAATAATTTTTTATACATTTGTGTTATGAACTTATAAATATAAAATTACAACTGTACAAAATGTATGGACTATTTAAAATTGACGTTCGTTCAAAATAATACTTCATTAAAAATAGCTTACCACCTCTCGACCAGCATAATAACCACAAGCACCAGAAGAGGACACACCAACCTCACTCATATCTACAACCTGAAGAGCAACCCAACTGCAGCCGATGTGACGACTGACGAGCCCCTCGCAGTAAAACACATACTATAGTTATATATTATATATTACATATTATAGATTGCCTACTGTTCACCTCTACAAGAACCATCCTCAGACATCCTTCGATTCTGGTCACGAATTATTTTTGAAAACATATGTAACGTCTCCTCTTCACCTGGGCTTTTACCCGTTCCGGTGTCGTTCTGTTTTTATTAACGAGGTCTCGGAGACTCGACCTCGGTGTGTGATATTATTACTAGGGATCAGGGTTACCTTATGTGAAGCAAGTACTCAACGTAATGTATATATATATATATATATATATATGTTATTGATGTATTATTATTATTACTACAAGTTACAATATTGAAAGTATACTTATAAATTATAACTCCGGGCTACCGATCGGGCCATGGTGTGTCGTGGGTGCCGATGTCCAAATGTGGGTTGAGCTGGTCGTCCGCAGGTCCTCTTCAGATCGTTGTCAGTCCTCGAGTTCCTCTATCGACCACCGACTATGACTCCTCATTATTGACCATCCAACTATCAACCGCCGACCATATATTCTATCGACTACCTCACTGTAGACTCTATCATAACTGACCCCCGCCAGGCGTCCAGGTGGGTTATTTACACGATGTGAGCTAAACATCGCGTCAGCATAATATATATTTCATACATATATACACATTTGTCGTTACTAACACTCAGCATATTAGCCGTGCTCAACGTAGGGAGTAATGTACGATGTCGATGACGATAATCGTTACACATATAAGACTAAATGTCAGCAAAACGGATGCCACTACTGGGTGATGTATAACATCGGTATGTACAACATGTTACCAACATGCATGATGGTAATAATAATATAATGCTTGACATTTGGTCATCGAGAACACCAGTTAATTAACGTGATTTTTAGTATTTTATATTTTATATTTTATGGAACCGTATTACGTTAAAATAATTATATTACAATATCATTATACGTCTCTATCCACTGTCCACATCAGTGGTGCATCTAGGGCTTTTTTTTTAGGGGGGAAGGGGGAGGGGCAAAAGTACAAAAATACAAAATTTTGCTACAAAATTGGCTTAACACAGTGTTAAACAAAGGGAAAGCACGGCGATTGTGGGGTCCACAAATAGCAATTTCCCAAATAAAATATCTTTACCTACATAGAAATGGTAAATGTTAAAAAATATATTTCTAGTATACAGACATAACGAATTTAAAATTATTATAGACACAGAATCAACCCTGGATAGAAAGACTCAGAAATCGACGATATTGTACCTACTGTAATATACCTACCTACCTAATATGATACAATAATCCAAACCGTAATAGATCTTTGCAAGGAAAAAATAAAAATAAATCTGAAAACTGTGTTACAACTTACAGCAGATGAAGATTTTGAAAATATACAACTTATCACTTGTGTACACATACCTATTTGTTAATAGAATACAATTGTAATATAATCACACACATTAAACAACACAAATATTCACAAGCGTGCCCCCCACTATAACGCTACATGTTGCACGCGTCTCAGTATATTAATTTTCTACAACATCGACTACAATACGCTGTCAAATCACTACGAACAGTCGCTGTCGATGACACTCTGTATTCCGACCAAGTCTGAGTAAGACTCTTACAGTTTCGTATAATGATGACGGACCGTAAATGAATATGGTTTTTCCGATGTGCCGATTTTCGTTGCTACAACTGTCGTAACAATATATCGTTATCGCGTAGTATTCGTCACCGTCGCGCGTCGTCCATTTCGAACTTGGTGACCAAGTGAATTTCTTCGCCCCATGATATAAATTTCCGGTCGGTAAAATTTACCACGGGGTATGGCCGCTGGGCATGTTTCGCAGCCCGGACCCTAGCGACCAACTCCGATTAATCGACGAGCATCGGGCATCAATAACCGTTGCTGTAGAAATATCGCAATTGTGTACCCGTCGATTGGTTATACACTTGGTATTTCACTCTGCATAATAAAATCACAAGTCATCACAATCACCGTTATTTATTGTTAGTCTGTTTACATTTTTTTTTTCAGCTAACAAATTATTATATAATTTATCATGCGTCGTACTTGCTGTACGGTCAGCTGCAGCTGGTGATCCGCCGCTTCAAGTATTGCATCCTGCGACTCCGTTGCAGGTATTGCATCTGGTGACTCCGTTTCAGCCATTGCATCCTGTACCTCTGTTGCATTCATATCATCGTCGACCAGTTTAGAAAAACATTTTCTGTGACATAACAAGTTACATTCTGCGAACAACAATAATCTAACAATAATTCATTTAGAGTTTATTATATTATGTATAGTAATATGTGACTATTATAAACAGTCACAAAATATATTTGTTATGTAGGCCAGTGAAGCAAATGTGCTGAGGCAGCTAAATTGTAAATTAGATATAAGGTAAAAGAAATGAGAGGACTGGGCAGTCGTGGTACTATCGTGAGAGACTAATTAGGTGACCAAAAGATCATTAACTGGTTTCAGTTTAGTCTTCAAAGGTAGATAGAACTATAAAATGTTTCTATACGAGTGTTCGAAAACCATATTAAAGTTTTCAGTGATGACTTATCAAGGTTATATATAATATTCTCACTAGTCTCATGTAAATATACCTCTACACTTGACCATCGTGGTCCACCATCGAAACTTCCGACTCCTGCACAATGAACACTTTCTAAAATTGTTTCGCACCGAAAACAAATTATGGTACACATAACTGAAAAACAACAGTAAATTAGAGTAAGCACGATGTAAAGTTTAAGTATAAATCCATCACCCATCTGTACAAAAGAGCTGGTTGTTATTCAGCTGTGCATTGATGGACATGTTGGTAATATACTTTTAATGCTTTATTAAAGTTTATATACAATTTAGTACATTTCACTGGGTGCCATTTACTTATCGAAGAAAAAAGTCAAGTGAGCTCATTACTAATGACACACATTGTAATATTATACATCATGTATGTATTACACAATTTGTAGTTCTACAGTCAACATAATACAATCGTTGCTATGGGAATCTTCGATAACAGAATAATGTATTTTCCCGGTAGCATTTGGGCCATTCCCCAAAATACAATATTTTCATTTTAAAATTGTTTTTTTATTCTTTTTAAATTAAATAATATATGATATTATGCATGGTTATCTTCTGAAAAGAAAATCTGAGTTCTTGAAACCTGTGAGGTGTTGTGCAATAATATACATTTAATAATATACAAATATAAAGAAATTTATTCAACGACTTGAATGACTGAACAATTTAGCACAAACATATAACTATAGGTTCACTATACAGTAAGCACTTACGTTTCATTGTCCGAATCACTCGGAAATTGTATTTTCAAATTTCTCAACCACTAGTTATCACTAAAAATTCATAAGAAATAACATAGGTAATTAATTGCCACAATATATAATATTAACAAGGAACACTATCTATCTGTCATATCAGTCACTGTTAATCTGGTGACTATTGGTAAACTATTGGACTGAAGATTAGATTGCGGCTATACCATGCCAGATGAAAAAAAAGTGACTTTTAGACCAATAAGCTAGACAAGACTGGAAGAATTTGGTTTGACAGATTATAATTTTGAAAACGGATTATGATTGATCAACAAGTTTACTACAGGGAATGATCGAGGCGATTTTGACTATTTTTTTTTCAGCTGTGATATCCAAGAATAAAAATATCGAAAAAATATGATATTTTTGTATTCATATTATTCATTATGACACTAACAATAATTGGAATATTCAAAATCTAATTTTTTAAGTTCCGTTCATCTTATCCAATCAAACCAACACAATTTTAGTATAAATACCCAAATAAAATAAGTGTAATTTTACGGCAGATTTGATGGAAAATCAGGAAACTGGGTCGTATTGATCTCATGCGAGTCTACACACGTCTATGAACTACGCATATTGTATAGCTATACCTAATAATATATAGGTACCTATAATTTACGATATTAAATATGGTTATCATTTACGTGGGTTCGACGATGGTTCGTTAGGACGAGGCGGGGAGATTACGTAGGTTAATTTGCGTCTACAATCATGGTTTTATGATAAAACATTATAAATAATAGGCAAATGATGGCATTATTATAGGTCCATGGACCGCGAGTAGCGGCGGGGTTGCCTCGGGGGCCCGGGGATATGAATTTAGTCATAAATAACGACGCGTATTCGAATAAACGAGAATGTCGCGTCGTTGGACTTGGTATAACTAATACGTTATATCGTCGTCGTTGTTATAATATTATTACGGCATAATGTGAACGATATAATATTAATACGATAAAACGGCCCGACGATGGAGACGTGGACCGCCGAAAACCCCGCGAGACAAAAACGCTGTAGCAGTACGCGCCACGATATTATATATACATGGGTATAATATCTTATACTCGTTTAGAAACGATGATCATAAAATAATAATAGTAATGATTTTGTTTTTTTAAGACCGCCAACATCCTACTCGGGCATGATATACACGCAACAATATTAATACAATGACACGCGTTAATTGGCACTCTAGCACGGACTCGACTTTAGATATTATAATATTATTTCGGCGATCGCGTGTCACGCCCAGCTGCCGAAGACGAAGACGATCGTTTGCAGCATAATATTATTATCATATCTAACGTCGTTATTTTATTCGCTATTCTTGTTGTTGTATAGCATACTATGTCCACGCGTGCACCAGCTATAATAATATGCACCTCCTACAGTCCTACATCATAATTAATAATAATATTATACGCGTGTACCTATACATAACAATAATATTATAAAGGTTGAAAGGTGGACAAGATAATGCAAATAATGAGCACAATTTAAGTCGAGTTTAGTTAAGTGAACACACTATCGTAAAATTAGCTGTGAACAGTTATCAAATGATAAATTTAACCCACTAAGTTTACGGTTATGAATTATGATATTGAAAAAATGTTAACATCTCTTAGTTTAAAAAGTTAATAATTATTTACTTGTTTTAATCAGTAATTGGGGATCACAATACGTATACAAACAGTTGTTTGTCCATATTTAGTATCTATACCTACATTGATAATAATATTTTGTATATATTTCAAAATGGTGAAATTAATAGTGAATGTTTTAATTATTATATTACTAGCGGTCCCGCCCGACGCGACGTTGCAGTTTTCCAGTCCAAATATTTGTATTTTTAATAAATATACTTATACAAAATGTATATGCCATATATTTTCTTCTAATTATAATGTTAATATCATATGCAACCTGCAATTGCAACCATTTAGATAAAAAAAAATATTTTCTTTTTTCATAAGCTGAAAAAAAAATCATGAGTGACTAGTGAGCTACCCTTTAGCTATATGAGTTGAAAAATAATAAACACCTTCCAAGTTTCAAGTAATCTATTGATATAACTTTTATTGAAAACGGTGCAGTCGTTTTTGGTGGCTATTAACTTCGGATGAATCAACATCCAATTTTAGTTGCATAACCCGATTTCGCTCGTGAGAAAATTAAAAATAGAACATTTAGATTATAATATAAGTGTATCTTGGTTTTGGTGTACATACGATCACAGGTAAATTTTCGTCGCTTTGTGAACTCATTTGACCGAGATAGATGCAATTAATTTGTGGTGAATTTAGAACTTGGTATGTATAAATTTAATGTGGTTCAAACTAGATAGGTACTCTTTAAATTTTCCTTATATCTCCAAGAACAATTTTAAATTTTCACAAGATCGGGTAAATAGTTATTGAGAACCTATATAATAGTTACAAATATACATTCAACTCTCATATTTGTTCTAAGATATAATTTTTCTGTTCGAAACCATAAACATGACGATTCGATGGATGATTTTATCTCATATGCCCGAGTAACTTATGTCAACCATTTAAAAAATACTAATTTCTACTAATTATTTCTCCTATAACCAATAGCAAACATTTATAAACAAAAATCGTACATTTTAAAACCCTGGTTTGAGTCCCCTCCAGGTCGGACCTACCGGGACTAGTTGTAAATCTAAACTATCGAGGGAACTCACTCACTCGAAAAACTTTTCATCAAAATCAGTTCAGCTGTTCAGGAGGAGTTCAGTGACACACGCAGACAGAAGAAATATAAAGGTATTTACGACTAGTATTTTAGTATTAGATTGATGGTACTAAATTAGTATTAACGATTGAACCATGTACCTATATACATTAATGTATAAAACCATTGAAATCAAAAACGACTAAAACAAATTAATATAAACTTGATGGATTATTTTTAAATTAACTGAAACAAGCTAAGGTATTTCGACATTCAAAAATTGAACTGGTTAAGTTCAAAAGTTAATTCGAATATTAACTCATACCATATTATAGTCGAGTCAAAAAGTGCGAGAAAATTAACATTTTTACCAGTCGACGACCAACTTTGACTATAATAATAATAATATGATTTTCTCTACGGATTATGTTTCTATACGCTAAACGACTCAATCGGATGTATTATTATTATAATAGGCGTTCGATACTATACACCGCGAGCCGCCGAGGTACACCTACGCGCGCGTGTTGTGCGTATCACACATTGCTACGGTAGTATATACGGTGTATTGGGTTCGTGTACATTATTCATAAGTCGTAATACTCTCTTCCGTCGGGTTTAACCTATTATAGGAAGCGCAAAACGCTATAGCCGGGTCGGATCGGGTGGGTATATAATATTGTGTATTATTATATGGGTGCAGGTAAGTATGGCTGCAGCGCGCAGTGAATGAAAACTCGCCCGCGGACTGATGCAGACGGAAACGACCGTAAACACATAATAATAATAATAATAATAATAATAATAATATATATTAATATTGTATCCACCGCGCGGCGGGGTAAGGCCGAGTGAATCGTATATTATTATTATTATTATTATACCGTGTCTCGTAAGTGCTCGAGTGAGAAGAAAAAATAATAATAATAATCATATAAAAATAACGAAATAACCGTCGTGCGTATGATACGAGTCGTTGGGATACACGGCACGGAATAATATTATAACTACATTATTATTATTATTTTATACTTTATATTTTATTATTATTATATTATATTATAGTAGATAATAATAATATATACGTGCGCGCGCGCGCGCGTGTACGTACGGTCGGGTGCCGGCCGGACAGTGGTACTCGCGGTATAAATAATACGGTAAAAGGTGTCAGCGCCTCGGGGGACGCTCGTGCGTGGGCAGATATATATATATATATATATACGCGGCATACACAGAGGGATCTATAATATTGTGTACGTGTTATTATTATTATTATATATTATATTATGCTCCGCGGACAGTGCACTGTATAATATAATACTATATACCTACTCCCGCGACTATAGTGTACACATGCACACACACACATGCACACACGCACACACACACACACACACACACACACACACACACACACACATCTATATACACGCGAACGCCATATTATTATCCTCGACGACATTTCCATATACTAACCTCAGCCGCGTAAGTTATATATATTTTTATATTATAGTGTGTATGTGTGTGTGTGTGTGCACATAAATAAGACTCTGCGCAGCGAATCCGCGTGTTTTTATGACAGACCTTTATTGTATATATAATTGCGCAACGTCCGTCGCTGCCACCGACACGCGACTGCCCCCCCCCCTCCCAGCCGACCGATCGGCCCTGTCGTATAGATTCGCCACATAGTCACGTCATAATAATCTACAGGGCGAGCCATCATATTTTTCCTCCTCATTTTCTCGCAATAACAACTCGTGGATAAACTTTAAATCGCGGTCCCCCCCCCCCCCCCCGGGTAACTGTATTGAGTATATTGACTTCGACTGTCGCTCGTGCGGTTTCAAAAACGCGGCGTGCTGCCACCCAAGCCCAACTTCACCCCCCCAAACGATTGTGACTTTATGCGATCATTGCGTACCCTGCAGCTATGTTACCTATCTATAATGTGTAAACTGTCATTGAGGCGACGTCTTACGATCTTTACGGTGTACACTGCGTTATTACGACGATCGCGTATAATATGTTATCGACGGGAGCTCGTATAGTGTATACAGATACTTTCGATGCCGTCTGCAGAGTTACACGCATTTCAGTTATCTCGTGGTTTCGTCCAAATCCTGCGTATTATCCGCAGTAGGAATTTCCTTCGTTTACACGGCACGTAATATATTATTGCTCTAATGCGTTGCAGGTCTCTCGCGTGCGCGAATTGTCAGCGGTACGTATATATTATACATATAGATACGATTGTGTGCACAAACGCGCGTATATACGCACAGGTATATAACCCACGTTCTCTATAATACAAGACTTTATAGCCTATCATTGTGTTTGCGCATTACGCAACGTGAATAACGTATTTTAATTTAACACACTTCGGACAACGGCTATAACGCGGTCCAAGAGAGGCGACTTGTGTAAATCACGATTCCGAACACTATAATACACATTATATAGGTACCTACCTATATGTTTACGATATTGTATATAACCACGAACTGGACTGATTTTGTTGAGCAACAATATACGACTATTATACGAGTGGTAGATGTTTATCGTTATAAAACATCAATAAATAAAACATAATAAATAATAATATTGCTGTGTACTTTCTATATTGAAGATAATTTTGATAAATCGTTAAAACGTAATCTGAAAATCTATATTAAATATTCGAATAAATTCGTATTTTATTTATATAATATTTTAATCGATTCATATGGATTCGTAATCAAGCCGTGGATGCATCAGACTACTCGGGATCTAGTTATAATATTGGCACGGTCTGCGCATAAATATAATTACCAATTATAACACGACATAATCGTGGTCCATGCAATGGATTGGGGTTTTACAAAATATTGGTCAAAAAAAAATTTTTAATGTGTGTATTCGTGGGGGGGGGGGGGGGAGGTGAAAATATAATAACAACATAATAAATGTTTTTGGGGTGGGTACAATTTGTTTTTCTAACCGATTTTATTGCTTAACGCTTTGTTAAACACCATAGCAAATCAAATCAATTAAATAAAATATATATTAAAAATAAATTTTTAATTCTTAATTCATTAAATTCCTGACAAGAAAAAATGCATCAAGCAGCACACCAGGTACTAGATATTTTTCCTCTGCAAGAAAAAATAAGAACAGTGCAGTGGGGAAAATTATTTTGTTGGAATTTTAATGATTTAAGAATTATAGATTGATTTTCATCATAATTTTTTTATTTTTTTATTGATTCGCGTTTCTATACTATAAACAAAGCGTAAGGAATAAAATCGGTTGAAAAAGAAACATTCTATGTTAAAGATTATTTAAGAGGACATAATGAAGTATACATGGTTTTTCATGTATTATGTAAAATATTCATGCTCATTTATTACGTAGAAAATGTTGGCGTAGGAAACATTATTGGAAGTGAATATTGTTGATATGAAGGGTGATTTGACGAGACTGGTTTAACTCATCCAACACTTAATTTTTAATTTCATGCTTAAGTGCTTAACCCAAAAGTACTAAAATGACAAAATGTAGCACGGAAATAAGTAAAAGCATATTTTTCTGTCAAATTTGTATTTTTCTATAAGTTACTTATATTTCCATGTAAAATAACTAAATATAATAGTAATATAATTATTAGTATTATATTATTATATGTATAGGTTTTAGTGAAAAGTTGAAAAAAAATAAGGCCTGAATAGTTAAAAGGGTTGACAACTTCTAGACTTTAAAGTGATGGTGATAATAAGTTATAATTTAGTTTAAATGGATTATGGATTAATATTAATGATAGTAAATATTGAAATATAATATATAAATTATTATTATATACTTTAGTTTTATTTATTGTATAATATTATATTGTATCTATTGAAAATCTTATTGTTAATAATTGTTAATAAGCTCATAAGTAATAAAAAAAAAATATATAAATAATAATTTGTTATTTTTACTAATTGTAATCAATTTAATTAAGGCGGCTCTAAACGGTTTGATTTTTCATGCTTTTAGACTTATAAGCTGGCGAAAATTAAACATATTTATAGTTTAATAATATATTAAATTGGTATTTAAAATTGAATACGAGATTATTATAACCATAACTAGTTAAATCAATTTACTGTGAGTTTATTCCACAGTTATGTTTATATACAAAAAATAAATTCAAATACTATACCTATAGAAAATCATAAATATTCAACCTAAATTCCAGAGGCGGTTTCAGTAGAACCATTTTTGGTGCAGAGCAACTACTCTTATAAGGGGTGGTTTGTTGAACGTTTGCTTGATCGCAATATACAATTTGAATGTTCAATAAAGTAACTAATTACCTACCAATGATAATTGTGGTAGAGGTTCATTTAGTTACCTCTAGTCAGTTACTTTTATCACAAATTCCACCGAAGAGCTGGTACCTTACACCTTGCACCCATATACTTTATACCACGTCTGTGAAGTAGTAATACACTATGGTCTAAGAGTAAAACTATAGAATGTATATATTTGCACGACTAAAATACTCAAAAACCATAGTCATCGTTAATGAAAAAATGGGCATGACAAAAAATGTTTTGAAAGAAAAAAAACTCCTTGGCTATAGAACTTTAAGCTTACCACAGAGCAACTCGAAAATTACTAAATAAACCACAAGATATTAATATCACATTTTCATGACATTAATTAACCCCCTAACAATTAAATTGCCTATCCACACTCAAATCTACACCGACACTTAAAAATTGGATCATGGAGTAGACTTTGCACGTATCCTAAACCAAACGTCCAGCCAAACTACCTGCATAGCTGCATTAATAAGCATATCCACCGCTGAAAATTACGCCAAGTACTTAAAGCAATGAAACATCAAATTCACTACAAACATCCAAGATACTATTCATCAGCGATTCTCTTAATGTCCTGATAACAGTATTTAAAAACCGGTGACAAATACATTGAAATGCTCACAAAAAATTGCACATTAATTAAAAATTGTAAAGTGTTGGTTAGTGTATGTTAATTAGTTGGTACCCACTCTAATTATAGAATTAACTTAAGTTAACCATCGAAAACAAAAATCTATATAAGGCAGCTATTGTAAAACCGATTCTAATTTGAACTTGGTTGCATTACCTATCTATTGGCTATTATTATTATTACTTACTGTCCGATAAACGGCTGATTATTATATTATTTCCGTTATACAGAAGACGTATAATAGAAAATAGAAATACATATTATAATTCATACGTGGTGGGAAAATACTATACATCTAATATGAATCGCAGCGCATTGGTAATTGACAACAACTTTCTTTATGTCTCTTTTAAACAATAATAATATACAATAATCAAGACATCTGACGTAATGTACGTTTTCAATACACTCTTGTCTTAACGTGGAATCTATTTGGACTACAAATAAAAATGGCATCATTAGAGAACAATAAATTTCAGACCGTACTATAGCCATAATAGCTGCATAATATTATATATTATTATTATTATTATAACAAGCAGCTGTTGCAGTACGACGACAAAGACACAAATACACGAAGTTATAATATTATGTGCTCAGTTCTAAAAAAAATTTAAAAATTGTGCACATCAGATAGTTGCGATACAACTGCAGAGGTGTATATAACTATACTTAAACGCTGCAGCAAAGCATATAACTAATCCTATGACGGCTATGAGTGGGCTCCAAACCATATTTACACACTGCAGCTAAATAAGAAACAAAATATAATGATCTACAAAAATAAATAATAATAATAACATTTTGATGACCGTAATAATATTTTATACATACGACTAATATACATTATATCTTGGTAATAAAAATATAATTTAAATTTTATTTTAATATCATTTGTTCTAACTTATGACGTGTATGCGTAAAATTATTAGTTATTTTAAATTTGAATGCATAAATATGTATTATACGACACACATCTACAATATTTGGCCATGAAACTATATAACCAAATAATATAGTTAAGTGTTGATGAACTTGTGTAATTATAGTACGCTAAATAAAGTGTGGTATCACCCGTATTAGACAATACGCGGTAAACCAACTATCGCCTTACCCTCGTATTCTCTAGTTAATGACACTCTCTAAAGTTAATTAGAATGGCACTGTTAACTCGTTGAGGTACGATGGTAGGCGCTTGTCAATTCTTAGTTCGTTCCTATCTAGTTGGAATGACTCAAAGATTACATATACCTTGGCACTATTCAGTTTAATAAAACTTCATTGACACATAGTACGTATATCCCGGCGCTGTTCCTATAAAAGGTAAGAACGTAAGAATGACTAAAATAATGTTTAACTCGGGTTTTCAGGTCGGAAACACTTTTATTGTATTTAAAACAAACATAAATAAAAACACTTAGCAAATTCAGATCGCCTAGCCCGTACTACGATCGGCGTTTCACACGCACGTCGTAGCTACGTCCTCGCCGAATCACTCAGCGACAACGGGGCCGTGCCTGCGCGTACGGCGGTGTTATATAGAAAATATTATTGTCGCCTCAGCACATTATTGCTTCGCTGGCCTGACCTATGTCAATAATTTACAATTTAAAATATTCCCACCTATATTAGATATATATAAAAATAATATTATTTTGACGACTGTCTGCAATATACGACAAAAGTTAGTAAACTTAAAACTAACCTACAGTTAATTATACAGTATTTAGGTACCTTTTTTAAATTTTTTTTTTTTATATAAAAATATAAATTCACAATCTATACAACAAGGTATAATAAGTGTGGTTACATAAAATAACATTTGACATAGAAAAATTAATTCTAGAGTAGGAAAGCTTCCACCGGACAAGAAATTATTTAGGTACCTACACCAGATATATAGACCATAAAGTAATAATAATAATAATAAAATTGTTTAAATGCGTACGACCATCCGGGCATGGTAGATACCTACGGGTGCCCACTTGAAAATCCTGCCAAACACGAAAATGTGTTCCTCCAACCGGTCCCTACCGTACCAAAAACCCTACAGTATCATCCTACAGCTAATGGCCTCAGTTGCCGGGCCAGTTGTTTAGACCAATAAAAAAATAAAATAAAATAAAAATAATTATTGGTGTAAAATCTGAACATTAAAATGTATATTTTATTATTATTTACCTATAATAATTAACATATCAAAAAAATTTTAACAACTTAATATGCCCACTCATATTGTTATTTAATTTTTCTATTTTTTGTGAATTTATTTTTTTAACCTCAATTTTGGAAAACAGTGATAGTTATGTTTCTTCGTGGTGTCCTCTAGGTAATGCTCAATGACTATCATAAAATTAATATTACTTATAATTTTAAGTCTCTGCTGGGTATAATTTACTACAGAATAATGTATACCTGAAAGTGTTAGGCACAATTTACAATTTTTTCCGTTCGTTGGGAGCACTTTACGTTTGTCCAGTAAAACTTATTATTAAAATATGTTAAGGGTTAAAATCAATACGAATCAAATATGATTAATTTGATTTTGGTATTAGGTACCTATTACGTTATCGCCCAACACATTAATATATTATATTATATGATCTATACAGATTTTTTTTCAACAGTACGAGAACAATATAATAATATAATTGTCATTTGTCGTTATTATAAGTATAGGTAGGTTGTATAGGTATTATATTATTCTTCAATCTCATGATATTACTATAGTCAATATTGTCATTCGTTTGAAATCAGAATAATGATCAATGATCAACGTAATAATATGTCATTACCGTACTAAAGTTTATAGCGTTAGATTGCGTTTGATTTTATACGAGCCGCTGCAATGGGACTTTATGACTACCTATATGATCTATGCGGACATTGTCCCTTTATGCTATTAAATGTATGCGTAATGATATTTATTCGTTTATATTGTATTCAATGAGTTTACGGTGTACATAAATATTATATCAATAGGTGCGGTGCGAGGGTGTAGATAATTAGCAAACAGGTACCTACAACCTACTGGACATGTATAAACAGCACTAAATTGTGGAAACGTCACGGGGCTTGGAAATAATTGGCTTGCGCAAGCTCGTACAAACACCTTTATCCGCATTGGCGTATTTACTGCGTTCAGCGGAGGTGCTGATGTGGCGAGGTGCTGAGAGTATATTATATTTTATGGGTAAGGGGGGGGGGGGGCAACCCATAACAGATATTGTATAAGTTACAGGTAGTAGTGACCCCATATATGTATAGGTAGTTTCATATTATAATTACTATATATTAGATAATTCTCAAATAATATTATTATGTTAAGATTAGGCGATTATATTTTTTTAAGGGTTATTTACAGTGTTGCACCTCCAACGTTTAAATAGGTACCCATACGACGCTTATATTCCCCATTTTTTTCCTAGATTACATTTTGTAGTATATAAATAATAATTATTGTCCCTCATGACTTTCATGTGTACCTACATAATAATATATTACTTTTATATTTATACATATTTTTGTATACGTTCAGTGAAATAAGGTCGGTCGTTGAAACATGTACTCTAGCTGTTCGCGCGCCGTGTACATATTATATACATATATATATATATATGTATATGATTTAATATATTAATATGTGATTATTCATCACGGATTAATGGAGAATATCATCCACCCACACTTAGGTACTGAAAACGCGATTAGCGAAGAGATTAAAAATAAAAACGAAAATGTTTAAATATCAATGTGTCAAATTTAAAAAAATATTAAATGGACCGGTTGGTTTATATTACGTTTTAACGTTCCCGTACATTTAACCAAAATAATACGTATATGAATATATGGTACCTATATTATACAGTTTACACCTATCCAAATATTACAAATTATCTGAACAGCTGACAACGGGACATTTTAATAATAATTTTGTCATGTAGATTGTTTAAATTAAAAAAAGCATTTATTCCAACTACTCATATTAGTTATATTAAACGTGACTCGTGGCGTACTTATAAAAAACAGGCTCGCAGTCCGTCAAAAGCGTCAATTGTAATTGAAATTTT
Organism: Metopolophium dirhodum; assembly: GCF_019925205.1. Taxonomy (NCBI): domain Eukaryota; kingdom Metazoa; phylum Arthropoda; class Insecta; order Hemiptera; family Aphididae; genus Metopolophium; species Metopolophium dirhodum. The sequence continues at coordinate 10,804,088 of NC_083565.1, forward strand.
TGTTCTAAATACTTAATTTTATGAAAAAAAATAAATACTTTTAATACTTGTATATTATAGTATTATACCGAATAATTAATCTGTCGTGATAAAGCTGCCTGACTACATTTCATATTTCGCGTTTTTGAAATGAATATTTTTACGTAATTATAATACAATTCACAGTATAATATATAGGCAACACCATATATCGGGGCTTATAAATTTCGACAGGAACACATGTTACACGTGGCGTATGTGGAATATTATACGACAGCAAAAAAAATTGTAACGACAGTATAATAATAATAATATATATATTTCATTAGCACGCGCAGTAAGAGTCTACTTGTACTAAATGTATATGTATAATAATATACATAATACGTCAAGATCGCAAAATCTTCGAATTAAAAATTTAAAAATTGCATTTATCATCATCGTTGGCAAAATCACGATAAGTTATTTATAAAAATAATAATATTTAGGTATTCCGTTAAACGCTGGTTTATAAATCTTCACGAGGTATACCTATTAACAGTTGTCAGATTATGAATTATTTTTTATTTCGACGACACATCAGTAAAAGTTAAGAACGCATTTTATATAAGTATACTAGTAAATTGCATGACAACGTTATATAGGTCAATGTTGGAATTTATTAAAATATTGTTGGTACCTATAGATATAGTTGATTTATTCGGTTATTTTTTTCCGAACACATAAAATAATAATATAATATATTTGAATTTAATGTTTTCTGTGTCTATAACCTAATATTGTATTTTGTTGCCAGTCACAATAATTAACACAAGTCGGCCAACAATTTAATATAATATCTATAATAGTGTTAAAATATACAAAATATTCAAATTGTATTTGTTGTGATTAATTGGTCATTTAGTCGGGTATATGGTAAACAATATTATGTACTGTATTAATTGATATCCTACACAAGTTTGATTACGAAAAGGGCGTGCAGGAAAGTTAAACAAACTAATTTGGTTTATATATAATATTTGATAAATTATGCACAATAATATAACAAAAAAACTAAAAGTATGCGTTAAAATCACTTTTATATGCGTGATATTTTTCAAGTTTAATTACCCAGGATTAAAAATATGTGTGTAATTATTAGTATTATGGTGTAGTATTTTACTATATTATATTACCTGAATACGGTTTTCTTATATTATAGTTTTCAAGTCGAGTTACGGCGGGTGATTATATTGCAGCGGTGACTAGGTATATACCTATCGAGTCAATAGGTTAGGTTAGTATTGACAAAAACGTATATAGTTTATAAAACTTTGATTTTTGACACGGCGCGAAATCAAAAAAAAAAAATTTGAAACAAACCGCTGTAACAAACTATTAAGGTGTGATTCCTGCAGCTGCAGTCCCTGGATTTCGGTTCCACGGTCGATGGTGCTGATGTCGTTCGAAACTATAATACGCGTGCACATCGATATTACCGTCTATATTATCATGTATAATAGGTACGCATATTATTTTATTATAGATCTCGCCGGCGTTTTCTCTTTATTTTTTTTTTGTTGGTCTCCATCTTAATTGACGGAAAAAGCGTTTTTCCCGCACAATACAAAATATATTAATATTATTATACGCCACCTATAGGTACCCCCCCATAATACATAGTTTATAAAATACCTACACACACATTCGCGTACAATAAGCAAGCACGTTATATTACACATACGATTGAATTCCCACACAGTGAACTACGACGTGATAATCGTACCAAAGCACGCGTACCTATACACGCACACATACACGCACACACACACACACACACACACACACACACACACACACACACACACACACACACGCGCACACACACACGCGCACACACACACACATGTACACGTATAAAGATAGGTAGATATATAATGTTATATAATATATTAAAATAGTAGCTGCGTATCATGTACATAGCGAGACGCATCTCGTCGTCCGCTTCTGCGACGCCGCCGCCGCATCGGCTAATGAAGACGTTATACGCGCATCCACCCACCCACCGCCACGACAGTCTGTGCGATTTGAATAAATACATATTATAGGACTGCGGCTGATAGAATATTATTATAGGTATAGGTAGGATGGTATATACACACACACACACACACACACACATAGGTACGACCAATGTATATAGGTACCTACAATGTGTATGCGTAGACACTATCGAATAATATAATAATATAATATAATACACGTACAATGTGCGTATATACGTCGTGTGCGTGTGTGTGTGTGTGTGTGTGTTCGGGCGCATGCGTGCGCTCGTGTTTGTCTCGTTACGAACCGCGTTTACTTCCAAATCGATCAGCGTCATCGGTGACGCGGTCGGTTCTCATCAGTGTCCGTGGGAATGATCGGCGGGCGAGCGCGCGCGCACTCGTATACAAAGGACGTCGTCGCATTTTCTCTCGTAATAACAATAATAATATTATATTAATATACTACGTACCTCGGCCATACGAACGGATGGACGACCAGGCGGATTATGGCGCTCGCGATTCCCCGACTCCCACGCGACAATACATTAATAATATGACATTATTATGGTTACTGCCTATTATCGTTATTGTTATTGGCGAGACGCTTTGGTTTTCTCTGCGTCCGCGTAAACGCAGTTGGCTGGTATACTGCTGTCGGTTATTATCGTACAGTTATTATCGTAAGACACCTACAATCGTTAATATCGGCGTATGAGTGAGCTGATTAACGATGTACACCCACCCGCCTCCGCGGCCGTGGCGAAATTTTTATCACGGTTTCGATTCGACAAGTTCTACCGTTACGTAGCGACGAATTTAGAATTCACCCTAAATTTTCTCCGTTCTACTTTTGTCCATAATTTATAATTTCTAGGAACTTGATATTTTTGGAAAGTACTAAGTATGCGTGCATTTATGTGCTTGAAAAATACAAATACGTCCAAATTTCATATTTCAAGAAAGTTAAATTGATTAGTTGCGTCTGTACAGTAGTTATACTCTTAAAAATTACTTGAACGACAAAATAAAAAGTTATGTTTCTTGAATAAAATTATTATTATTATAATTATTATTATTATTATAGCTATACCACGTGTCCACGAAAACAGGGTAAGAATTAAATTACCCATATTATTCAGTACCCTATACATACTTTTGAATTATGTTTGCGGGACACGAAACTAGACTGGGTACCTAATCAATCTCCCGCGTACAGAATTCTGTAATATGTACAGGGTACTGAGTAACGTAGGTAACTGAGTTATATAGAGTGTACCCAGTTTTCGCGGACAAATTGTAGACGGAGTAACCATAATATAAATCAAATAATAAATAAATGGTGTATTTTTGTATACCAATTACGTATTTGAAAACACGATACAATATATTGCAGTGAAAACTGAGATCTCTTAAAATTACTGTATTTATTATATTTTAGTTTGTGAATTTTTAATTTGTATTATAATTGATCACCAAATATGATCAAAAATCATAAATATAATATATTATGCTAAAACTAAAAAACCACAAAATATGCAAAAATATACTCTATACAATTTGAATATTTTTTTTTTAAAACTAGTTTATAGTTAATAAGGCAATAAACCTAATAGCCGACAAAAAACAGGCGAATTCAACAAGTTCTGACCCCTGTATCATAAATTCATAACTATTGTCTATAATTTATACACAACGAGTTCATATTATAAATGATACGGTTTAATACAATTATACCCCCAGGCTCCAAGGCCTAAATAAATATTTCACTTTCGTAAACAAGCTATTTTTGCTATGTATTTACATCAATCAACGGGAGTATATCATTTTGGTCAGATAACCAAAAAGTTTCGATCACCCTTACCAAATTAGAAATTATGTCAAATAGCGCACTTACACTAGTAAACAAAAGGCCAAAGGAGGTGATAGATCAAACTGTCTTAGGTATTCACGATAAACCTATAAATAAGCCAGGATATTTTATATAATATGATCTAAAATTATTATGCAATATTATACTACCATCGCCAAGTTTTACTTTGACTGAAGTATCAATTAATATATTCATTAAAATATTGTACACGTTGTTGGTTTATTTTAAAGGAAAAATAAATATATATATATATATAGGTACATTCGTCTATCATTTATCTAACTATAATACACATAAAATAATATTATATTGAAAACTATTCACGTGTATGTTACTCGAAACCGAGTTTTAAATATTATGGGTGTATACTGTAAATACATTTAGGTATAATATGTACAGTGTACACGGTTGTAACTTGTAAACGGCTCCTGGAATATAAATTATAGGAAAAAAATCTTAATTTATTATTATTCTTAAAAAATATATAAGTAGTAATTGTACCCACGTGTACACGCGTAGTTTAAATAAATGATTGACATTTCTTGAATAATTTTTCATTCCATAGCCGCAATAAACTGAAAATCAATGTAAATTCGTTCTTCTATATTGTATACGCGAACTTATAAGTAAATTAACTTTTTAACTACTGACATATATTATGCATACTTTTTTGCATGGACTCGTTTGTTGTCGGCCGAGAGCAGGTTACACCAGGTGCACTCGATATTTCATTTAATGGCGATTTGAATTCGTTTCTAAGGATGCTAATATTCTATCAATATAATAAAGACTGTGCCCAGGGCATGGAACTTGATGCACATTGACCAGAGAAACATACGTGCATAGTTATTATGCGTTTAAAAATCAACAAATTATTCACGTGATTATGAAACCCAACAAATACGTGTGCATTATAAAAAATCTAAAAATATGCAATAATAATTAAAATATGTGTAACGTATGAATTTAATTGCAGTTAATTTGAACTAAATATGCAACTTTTTGTTGTATATTATTTTTTTTTTTTTTTATCGAGATTTTAAGTCATTACATCTAAACAATTACCTATATTTAAATGCATATAATTTTCTCAACTTTATGAAGGGAGTATACAATATAGTAATTCCTCATAACTAAGCATTAATAAATAAATTACGAAAATGAATTAATGTTTTATATTTATATTGGTATGAATACTAATGAATTCCTCATTCTTGCAACATTAAAACTGTTCTTGATTTTTCAATGTTCACTCGATATTATTGTAGTACCTACCTATATATCTATATTGTATACCTGTTATTAGGTACCTACCTGTATGTTTTATTTTTATGATAATATTATATTACACTTTTATTCAAAATACGAATAATAGGTACGGACATATACAAGCTCGTACGGACTGACTTGAAAAAAGTTCGAAAATTGCAACAGTGTCCACAAAACATGAATATAATATGTCTACAATAATTGTATTTTAAGATTTTCTGATGGATTATATGCGTTGCAAATATTATGCTATTGCCCGAGGTTTCGAGCCCTTATCCATATTAATAGATAATAGCTGGTACCTATAAACACGTAATTAAAAAATATAACGCACTCTTAAATCGCGGAGATTGGCATGCCGTGGAAAGCCGAACACGTGGAATGCAGGCGTATCAGGTACAACGCATTTCAACTCATAAACTTAAGTTACGCATATATTATATGTTATTATGAGGAAGAAATAGTGGTAATAAAGGTCCGTCGAAAGTCGAAACTACACAACGTTACAGGTGCGAGCCGCAGTATTTAAATCAATATACCTATCGTGTACAATATTTATGGTACCTGTTCAGCGCGTGATTCGCATTATATAGTCCGATGCACTTATTATAATTTATAATATTATATAATATTATGCGTGATATGCAATGCTATTTTTATAACATTGGCAAATATCGAATAAATACGGATCAGTTAAGGACTAAATATTAATGGACATATTTAATTTACGAAATGAATATTTAAGCACAGACGGTTCAAAACACTTTGATTATGAGAGTTTTATATACGTTACAAACCTGTATATGTTTTAATCGGGATACAACACCTATATATACGCGCAATAAAAATCAATATTAATTTTTACGACACCCTGTTAAGTTGAAACATGTTCAACAATGATTGTAATTAATTGACGATAAATGTCTGAAAAGCCACAATACCAATCTTTATCGTTTTCGTATGATTTACGATATAGGCAATTATAGGTGGGTCGGGCGGGTACCGCCGATACACAATATAAACTTATTTTTCTAGTAATAATATTATAGTTAGGAAAATGCGTGTACCGAGTTTATTATATATTTATGTATAATATATATTATGTACTAGTGATTTGAAATTTCGCAAACAGCAGAATACATAAAACCAACTAGTGTGATGGTAGGTTTTCAATATAGCATGATAACTTACTACTTTAGTTATATCTACTGCTGACTGCCTCATGGTATTTTTTTTAAATTTATTGAAAAATAATTGAATTTCATTAAAAACATAAAAATACGTACCTTATGATTCTTTTAAATAAAATAATATTAGTATTTTATATTACTTGCAATACAAGTTATTGTAGTCTACGGTGCACACATGATATCAGTATACTTCAATACTTGTGATCAATGTCATTATCCAAAATCTTAAAACGAGAAATCTTCTGAACTCGACGACGTCACTAACACCGATTTATTTGTGTACAAATACAGGATCTGTTGTCTTTATCAACCAACAAATTGGTAGTCTTTTGAAATAATATATTCACATGAACTACCTATATTATACGTATAACGACACCGATACGTACAAAAACAAAAAATAATATACAAATTTCAATAATATTGAAAATTCGATAGGGAAAAGACGGTCACTGTAAGAAGACAACTTGGCACCCATTTACAGTATCATCCGCGTCTACGGTATATCAAAATATGTACCCAGGTATATCCGCAGTGGCGGCCGGTATATAGAGTGAAAAAAAATACGGTGAATCACTGCGATGACTTGACACTCGTCGGCTCTTCCGTTCGGATTCGGTATATAATACGAGGTTATCATACCGCCGACGAACCGATTTTTTTGATTTTTTTTCTCAGGGTAGACATCTCAAATCCGCTACCGATCACACCGAGATCACCACTCGTGAAAAACAGTCGTTTCACGACAACAATAATACGATGTTATTACAATGTTATACGTTGCGGCGAAAACGGACGATGACGACTGCACACACCGGTACATTCTCACGCATCGGTAAATCTGGCGCGAAAACGGATTATCTTACGAAAATCCGACAACGGAACTCGATTGAAAACGCGCGCGCGAGAGACTCGAAAAACAGGAAAATATTATTACCATTTATTACTATATAATATTATTATTGTATTATACAACACACCTCTGTCGCGTCGTCGTTGCCCTCGGACTGTCGGCGGCGGCTTGTCGCGTCATAACATTATTATTTTTGTATTTTAAGCGCCCGGCTATGAGTGGTTTCCTGTATTTGTATTTTATTCAGACCTGACGATGACCGGCCGGTATTGTAATACGTACGACATAGAAACGAAAATGTGTGATAAAAATATAATAATATTATGATACCGTATTGTTCGCGTACAAATGTACAGCTCCTACATTGTACGTACATAATATAATACGCGATAATAATAAATATCCATATTATACTATCTACGGTGGAGAGTATGCGTAAAATATTATGTATTTATCAAATTCTGTAGTTCAGCAGTTCACGTTTTATTCGTGAGCCCCTCAGGTCGATAGCGGCTTAAACGATCGGAACGGTTTCATTTTTTTTTTTGTTTTCACTGTCATGTTCAGCGGACGTCGTGAAAAGTTGAAGGGCCGCATTATTATTAGGTATTATCACTGCGGACAGACGGACGCAGATGTCAGCTGATTATAGACCTATGGTGTTGTTCCAACCGAACGCATTTCATTAATCGTCGTGTCTGTGTCAATTAAGAGGATGTCAGCGCACTATTTGTTTTCTCTCTTCGACCCACGCGCAACATACACAAAACGCATTTGCGCAGAATCGTTTTTCCTAGGTTTTCAAGTAATCTTAGAGTAAAATCACCCATTACAAAAAAGATAGAGAATAATATTTTCGAGAGAATGTCATATCGATTTTAGATTTTATTGTTATTTGACTTTGTATTTGAGTTTCAAAATAAACAAAAAAATGTTGTAAATTTAATTGATGTTTAAATTGTCTTGAAACAATATTTAGAGAAATCGATATGACATTCTCTCAAAAACATTATTCTCTATCTTTTTTGTAATGGGTGATTTTATTCTAAGATAACTTAACAATGTAGAAAAAACGATTCTGCGCAAATGCGTTTGGTCTATGTTGCGCGTGGGCTAGAGAGAGAAAACCAATAGTGCGCTGACATCCTCTTAATGGTTGTTATAGGCGCGTAGTTAGGCGACAGACAGTTTTTTGGAGGAAACAATATAAACAACGAATAAATGGACATCCAAAATATAGAATGGAATTGCCACAGTAAAATTTGTGCATACAATTTATTGATAATCTATAGGTACACTATACAATCCGTTCGTATTTTCCGAAATACCGTAGATTTGTTGAAGCGTATAGTTTATTCGTTAAAATAGTGTTATTAAAAATCTAACAATCTCCGCACAGATAATACGTGGAAATTATTTCGTATGCCAACACGTGAAAACTTGCATATTTTGAGTTATTCGACATCTTCATGCCTTCTATGACGAAATTCGTGCAAACACTCATTTTCATATTACGTCACATCGTCATCGTTCGTTTGGTAGTTCATGAACTCAATAAGCTCAATATAGGTTACCGAACAGATTTCGTCGAGGTTTTAATGAATTTATCAAGAAATCGTGCAGATGATATCAGTATATAGGATGTATAATTACGCGAAGTAAGCCTTCGCAAATGGAATGCGTGGAAATCGACTTGCGGATATATTTAATACGTTTAGTAAACAAAATCAGGCAACACTAAACGATCAATGGATTGGGGCTGTACTATAACAACAACAATCCTCATAGTGGATATCGTCTAAAATAATATACTGTTGGGTGTGCCTATTCGTTTCGACGGATATTTTTTTTATTACATTTTTTAGAGTTAAACTTTACTGGCACTACGCGACTCTTTATACCATACGAGTACAATAAATATTACTTGGTGGGTCGTACCTAACCATATAGTATTATTATCTTATACACTTCGATATATATATATATATATAATATATGCGTGTAGGTATATAATATAATATATACCTACATGTGTATACGCGACGATGAAACCGGAAACAAGGTGTGAGGAGAACACGTGTTTGGTCGCGCCGCTTAAAAGGTCCATAAGAACGCGTTTTTCCACATTATCGCGCGAGCGGGGCTGCAGTGGCGGCGGACGAAAGAGAAGAGGACATGTTGCAGACAGTGTCTCGGACCAAATACAGCGGCGACAACGGATGACGTCGTCGGGCGTATACACATACAACATGTATAGGTATATTCATATATTTTTTCCGACGGAGGGAAAGGATAAAGCTCGAGCGAATGAAATAAAAATAATAATAATAAAATACCCCCCGAGAATAATAATAAAATGTGCACACATATACGCGAAGACAATGGCTCGTCTCGTTAATAGTCGTCGGCCTACAATGAATCGTATTACTATTATTATGGTCAGTCGTATTATATTGTACGGCACTGGACAGTGATAGTATGACCAGTATCAACCACTGTGGTTACATAACAATGATATTGTTGCATGCCGTTCGGTCGAGTCTAACCAACTCCTCCTCGATCTCAGCAAGTGGTCGTTGAAGTAAATCAACTCCACTTAAGCCTCTACACGCCGTAGTCCGTATATGTTATATTAAAACCTACGTTGCATAGATAGGAAGCAATTATGATTTATCATAATCCGGTCCTGCGTTCCGCAGATACCTAACCGTCAGACGGCGAATGTTAACGATATTATGTTGTTGTTTAATTTCGTTATGATGTCGTCTGCACCTTTCACGGAAGACCTCTGATCATTTTTCGATCTCAGATCTCGGATATTCATAACTGTATACTTGTACAGTTTTATCCCGATACGTGTACCTACCATTTACCCGCCATTTTCCTGACTTGTTACATAAATTAATTTCAAAACAAAATGCCTCGCTAGAAACAGTGATAAGGTACTTATAACGAATAACTTGGTGAGAAGTGATATCTGGCTTATGTATAATATATAGCATACAGAGTTCTCGTCCACAAGACGACTCGGCCGCACAATCGTCCCGACAAGCCTTAACTACTGCAACAGCAGCACTTATGCTGCGTGTTCCGTCACTATATCATATCTATATCATAGCATTGATTAAATATTTGTATATTTAATGAATGATCATAGCGTGTAATATCAGTGGCATGTTGATGGGATAATTTTTTGGAACAATTTTGCTTTACAAATTAGTGGGTATAAGTGGATGGAATTTACATTACACAATATGGTGAGGGGTTCAGATTATTGGATAAAACCTAATCTATCGGCCATCACGATAATAGGGCATACGCTTACATATCCCCCCCTCCTGAGTACCGTTTATTTTTTGAGGATATGGACTTTTATCGCTTAAACTCAATTTCACTATTGCCCGAGTGGCTAGTTATGCCGACGTCTTGCAGTTACATAAATTATCTATAGATCGTTAAGTTTAAATATAACAATATTAATTATTAACTACCACATTATAGACTAAAATACTGAATATTATGATGATAAATAATAAACCATATACCTAATGGCTAATATATATATATTATATATATTGAATACGCTTTATTTCAAAATGTTTATATTATGATGAAATTATAAATTACATTTTATTTTATTTTTGTTTAATTCGTCTATGACTTCCTCCGAAGCAATATAAATATGTGTATGCACTACCATTATTTATATCAAGACCAATATGATTTATAAATCAAAAACCTATGAATATACTTTAATTTTGAGTTGCATTTGGTGGAAATATTATTTACTAGACAATGTTTATCTACAAGCGATCGCTCGGTAGACCTGCAGTGTATTAGATTTAGTGAAAACTGCACAGAGTCAAGAGTGGTGCATCTTAGTCTACACCATGGTTGTAACTTGTAGATAGCATGGTCACAGAGTTATTCTCATAGATATTATATATTATTATTATAATATAATATTATTATTCTGTGGTATGGTGGTTGAGCGATAGTAGTGTATTACAGTATCACTAATCGTTAAATCAACTATTTTCTAACTAACACAGTAACACGATTAAAGATAGTTGTATACTATCTACTATATTGAACTTCAGTTACTACCTAAGATTATTTACAAGCACGTTTTATACCTCTATAAAAAAAATTTAAAAGTCCACGTGAGCCCTCCCCAGCCTTCCCCTTATACACGCCACTGGATATGATGCACTGCAGGGTATATCGGCCACTGAGTAATGAATTTAATACGATATTTTAAGATAAATTGAATACGATCAGACAATCGCTCCACTTCATCAGACGAATAATAAAAACGTACGATTTAATGTTTTATTTTACTTATAATATATTATATATTTATATTACCTATCCATATTAATTTATTGACGTCTTAACTCTCAAGTACTTATTAAGTTGTAAGGGTGGGGGGGGGAGGGAGGGTTGGTATTAATCTTTGCTCCTCATCAAAAATGAGTTAAACACGCCACTGAATTATATTATAATATTATACGGTGTGTTTATGGTGCGTTATACTCACATACCTATAGAGGTGCGCGTATGCGGGAGAGTGCGGGTAAAAACTAGTAAGAAATAAAAATAACTCGAGCGAAACGAGATCCTGTGCGGGTTTCTTTTCCCGGCCGTTCGTCGCAGGTTATTAAACAAGCCGCAATAAAGTCATAAAACACGTGTTAAATATAAGGTCCGAATCCGGCGCGAAGTCCAGCCGTACAGCAGCAGCAGCAGCAGCAGCTCTCGGCCGCCGACCGGTCCGACTCTCTTCGACGCGGCGGCAGTGCCGTTCCGAAAACGACCGACGACGACGACGTTGTACGATATAAATTATTATTGTGTATTATTGCCTACGCATTGCCTGCGTCAACCAAACACGCGCGTTACTGCTCTATATATTTTATATATATATTTTTTTTTACACTCGACGACGACCATTTGGACGACCAACAGTATCGCCGCTCGTAGGCGGTTTCACTTTTTTTCTTCTTTTAACGCTTTAGCATTATTGCCATTTACGCCCGACCCCGTATATTATTACTGTTGTCGTATACCCGACGACGCGCGCCGGCGACGCGGGGTCATCGATACAGTGTACGGTCGTATAATATTATGGTGATCGGCCGACTTGAACCGAATAATATAGAAGCGTAATATATTATGCTACGCTGATGTAGCGAATCCGAAGAACAAAAATGTGGTTTGAACTTTCAGAGTAGGTATAGGTAGGTGTAATAGTAGATTCTCGTAAAAAAAAATGCTGTACGTAACAAGAGAACCTTTTAACTAATTTTTAATCATTTCAATATTTATTTTTTTGTAGTGGGTACCTCAGTACCTCAGTACCTACCTGTGTGTATTGTACAGTAATTTTGTGACTAAAAAACGTTCGAGTTTATAGATGTGGAGCGAACGAAGGAAAATCAAAATACTACGATGGAAAATAGTAAAAATTGGATTATTGAATAATATTCTCTGTAGCATTTTTTGCCAAAAGCACAAAAGTCATTCATAGAAAATTAGCGTGGCCAGTTTAATGGATAACTCTGAGTACATCAATACAAATATTTGTTATAAACGAAATTGTTATTCCGACGTTTTGTGTAAATATACGTTCTCGCTGGTTCGAAACACGCACGGTAGGCCACATTATTGTTTATTTATGGATCATATAGTTCCGCATATGTTATGTCAGCAATAAAATATAATAAAGACCGTAAATAATACGGTTATTATGAGCAGTGTAAGATTGCTCATATCGCTGGTCACATTATTTGATGGTAATATAACATTGTATTTTTATAATAATATAATATTTATAATATATTATATGTAAGTACGCAATTTATATTTGTGATGTGATGTCCAAACGTTTGAATCGGTTCTCCTGGACCCATCACCGCTCCACGACGTGCAAACTGCACCTAAATATCTGTCCAGATTGACGACTGTAATGGTTTTTATTCCATTAGTTCTATTAGTTATTTTTAATTATTTCGTCTGGTAAATATTTTATACATGTACATCGTACGCATATCATAGTATACACGGTGATTTTTAAGTATGATCGATTAATTTGTATATGCTTGAATAGTTTGTACTATTAATCGCATATATAGATACTAGGTAGGTACTTACCTATAAAGTCTATATATTTTACAAATTGATTCATATCGATATACAAACGACATATTTTCTGCGGTTCTGTCCTATCGAAATGTTTGAAAAAAAAAACATATTTTGCTTGACGAAGGAAAAATAATGCTTACCCGCAGGTCGTCTGAAATACATTATTCATATAGCCACTGCGGCGGGACTGCAGCTTTATTGGTCCTTAAATTTCCTAAAATCTTGTTCAAACCGTATATTTTAAAATATACAGTATTTCAAGTATATAAATAAAAAAAAATCGCCCTGTGCACATAGGTTGCCTACCTCATACACTCAGACACTCTACACGCTGCAGCAGCACATATTTCTGAAAGCGGAACGAGTTTGTCGCGTACGTATAATAGCGGGGTATCTATACGTATATATGCACTCGCTCACATCATATCGGAGGTAAAACAAAACCAGATCATATTATTGTTATCACGCACGTGATGATATCTATGATACCAACTGCAGTATACCAGCTACGCCTGCCTACCTCGTTCCGCGGCGGAACCCGTACACAGGCGATTTCCCGGCAACCCGTCTCCCGGGTTATTCCCTCTCACAGTATACTCCTCGCGCCCCACAATAATATACACTATCGCCAACCCCGTCGCACCCACCGTCACTTGACGATGGTGTTGATTTATGCATTTCAAGGAGCACCTAATAATACGTATATCATGTATTGTTATATTATTTCTTTTCGCACGCTATAATGGGTATATAATATTATGCACGTACATCAGGTACAATAATGTGGTGGTGCGTTATACCTACGTACAATATTATATTATTATGATATACCAGCTACGCGCATATACTAACTGTATGCATACGAGCGCAAACGGGTGTAGTGTATTATAGTGCTATAGGTAGGTACCCGTCGGTGTGCATATTATTATAAGCCTTACTGCGGCGGCCGAGAACAGTATTTATAAAAAGAACGGATTTGATACGATTTCTCTGCCCGCGATTTCCGTACGCAATGACTGGTTGAAACGCCAAAGTGCGAACACGTTTGGGTCATTGTTTCGTCGCCTATACCATTATTTTTTTTTCCCGCAGATTCGTAATAACGGGTCGTGAATCCACCGCGTATAATAATACGCGAGACTATATATAGATAGGCATTTTAAAGAGAAAGACTGTTTTTTTTTTCCTCTTCTTATTCCGTGGCCGCCGCCGCCGCCGGATCGTTTGTTGTGGGAAACTCGCGGCAGACTGCACGGTCAGCGGCACATATAATATTATATATATATATTTATATGGATTATTTTTTTTTCTCCAGTTTATCATTTATCACGATCGCTGCAAGAGAAGCGTTTATCCGGCGGGTTTAATTGGATTTCACGGGCGGAGAACAAAAAATGACATCGATGACAATGGGCCGTACATATTATTATACATTATTGTGTATAGGCAGGGTGTATTATGTAGTATGCGCGCGCCTATATAGTTATGTTTTCGAAAAGCGCAAAAAAAAAAAAAAAACGGATATCAACTGCGGATCGCGTGAAAACTCTATTGTGTTTGATCCGCGGCGGGTTCCGCGTATATAGAAACGAATGCTTCTTCATGCTCCGAAAATATTATCATGTTTTTCTCACTCGTCATCGTCGCGGGAAATAATATATCGTACATAGGTATATGTATAACATATTATTGTACACACAGGCACCAATAGGTACAATTATTATACCGTACCCATACGCATGCGCTTACCGTAGATCCACGGGAATAACGGTTTGATCGGTTTAATAACATTTTATATTATTGCACTATTAAACGCGTACCTCGTCCATAGATGTTCTGTTCTACATATTACTATTATTTCGTAAATAACGCGAAATAGCAACAATAACATTGGAATATTATATTATAGCTATATATAATAGGTATGTTATGTATTATGTGCAGTGCGTGCTCTTTATTTTTTTGTCTCTCACAGCGAATAAAATACGAATGCCGAAACACGTGATGCATAATATTTTGTTCGGCTCTGACACTTGCGCTGCTACCAACTCGGCCACTCGGTCTTAGGACGAAGATTCCTATCTGCAGCGGCGGCGGCTGCGGCTTTCGTACGACGTTTTGTTTTCTCGTTTACGGGAAAATCTGAACAGTAAACACAACATAACGGATGGTACACGACGCTGTTTAATATGCATATTACACACAACACTCACACGCGCACCGATGTGTATTCGTAATTCGAATCGTAATAATTAGTCGATTTTCGTGGGCCGGTGCCAAGAAATGGGGGGAAAAAAATTTAAAAAAAAATACCTCTGCTCCGCAAGAATTTCTCGGCGGTTTTTATAATACTTATCATATTATTATCCGTATACCTACGCGAACACGATACAGCTGTGTGGCTGTATTTCTTGGCTCACGAGCATCGTCACGACGGCCTTAATTTTTTTGTGTATGCCATGATGAATCCAGCTAACATTTATAATTTATGTAAAACATAATCTTCTTAAGTGAAATACTTATATATATATATATATATATTTTATACACACACATACCTACGTACACAATCGTCGTATTATATATTTGTGCCTTTATAAATCGTTTTTAAATTGGCTTGAATTTTAAATTGGAATAGATATAACTAGTTTGGTGCAGGCGTATAATTATTAAAATTTTAATTCGATTGCCGATTGGGTTTTGATATTATAATATTAATATCCTTTATATATTTATTCATCGAAATGAAATTCGTCACTTGCTGGCCAATTACATCGTATACCTCAAATAATTACCGTCCCACCTATAATATAACACCACTGTAACAAGTTTTAATCGTATAGCGCTGCAGTCTTATCCTTCGTAAATAAAAACACGGGCAATACGCGTATAATGATATTATAATGTTAACGACTATTACGGAAACTCGCGATCGTAACCGTGTCCAAGGTAGGTGGTATTCAATATTCCGCAAGTACGTCTAATTTAAATATGTCTCTAAGGCTTCTTAAATTAAACTCGGGTAAGAGTCGAACGCACTGAAATCGCACACTATGTGGTCCACGACGTCTGTGTACACTGCAAGAACATAATATTATCAAATATTATTGAGAGCCGCCCGATCACCGCCGATTAATCTCGTTAGAATTCCGTAAAAACCAATCGAGGCCGGGCGAGGTTTTCGGTTTTCGTTTTTTTTTTTTTGTCGTTATTTACATTCGTACGAGCATGTGTTGTAAGTTGTTACATCTGTCCCTGTCGCGTGTATACATTATTATGGCCGGTACTATCGACAGACTGTTTTGAAGATGGTACTCTGCGTCTCTGCAGCTGCAGTGATACGATGTCGGCTAAAACAATTATCTCAAACCTGTTTCGAAATCAACGTCTGCAGTGTTTAGACGAGTAACCGATGTAGGTATCTATAAATCATAATAATATGTTATATTATCATCATCAATAATTGAACAAATAAAAAACAGAAACATTCGCAACCGTATAGTTTTAATTTTACGCAATTTCCGGCTCGTTACCTCGTTCGTATAATATAAGGACCAATTTATTTACGGAAACCTGCAGCTTGAATTGTGCATATCTGCTGCATTCGTCCAGAACTAATAATTTATTTAAATTAAAAAAACAATTCGTCTCGAGTGGCCGACGTGGGTCGTGTTAATCACAACAATAATGTTTCATTTTATTCACGATTCCGAATTTTTAGAACCGTCTTTTTCATATCGTCCAGTTTGAGTATGTGGATTATGTGGCATGTTCAGTAACTGTATATTATATGGGTTGGGGGGCTATAACATTGAACGTACTAGCGTGTACGACTATAGTCTATAGTTGGTTTCATTTTATTAGCCAAACTAAAAGCAAAAATATACAATTATTCGTTAAAAAAATATAAGGAAATAATAATCCCATGTATATAATGAGTGTCAATGTGTCATTAAAATATTATTTTTCATCGATATCACGTAATTCGTATACGCTTTTATATCTTATTTTAATTTTTAAAAAACAGGTTCTGTCATCATTTTCTCTAAAAGGTAGCTAGACAATCTCGTAAGAAATCAGTTATAAGTACAGATGAACTGGTAATTATATTATGTTTTATGTATAATGCATAATGTATATGGATACCAAAATGTTTAATCATTGTCCATATAATATGTATATCCAAGACTTGAACATAATTAAATATAATATATACATAAATACGTATTGAAATAGTTTAAACAAACATTTTTCCAAAATTTTAGATTTTAAATGTATTAATTGTACAATGATGTGTGTATTTTATTATGTCTGTATAATATGTCTGTACACATAAATTAGTAGAACAAATTCTTCTAATTTAAACTTTGAGGCCTTGAGGGTGGTTTCTGATATGAAATATCTAGTTGGTACATTTGAGAGGTTCGAATACAACATGTGGGTAACATATAATATTATAAACGGATACAAATCACTAAGGATTGAGAAATGAGAATAAACAAATATTGTTTTTTTGAAATATACTTCAGTTCGAATCAAGTGCCAACACATAATCGAAAATGAATCTAATTAATGAATTAATATTTGGATTTCCAAGAGGCGTAAGCGTTATTATAGGTTTTTTATTAAAGTGTGTTTGATCCAGAGAAGGGAACAGTTATCCAGGGATTCACGAGTACGAAGCAAAAGCTTTTTAACATTCGAATGGAATATAATCAATGTAAGAAATGTTTTTCATGTGGTTTTCTGCAGTTACGCTGCTTTGAAGAATGTTGCCTAAATAATTTGGTACAACCCTATAATGCGTATGCATGCATTGTTAGAGGCCGTCCAGAAATCAGGTAAGAAAGTTGATATGTTTTTGGCTAACAAGCAGTCTGAGGTGAAATTAAAAAGAACCTAATTTGGACGAAAAACTTGAAACTTTAATGTCAGAGACATCAACTGTTAAAAATAATCATATTAAAAATATGGCGAGCGTTAATGTCAATGAAACCAGAACACAAATGTCGTCTGTAGAAAGTAATAACATACATTATATTTTATTCTTCTGGAAATACGTATTGTGCTACGCATTATTATTTCGTTTAGAAACGTTGAAAAACCAATTTGAAAGTACGAGGCACTGAAAACTCGGATCGAAAAGTAATAAGTGATATAAATAATACATAATATTACATATATATATTATTCATGCATTACGTTCTACAAAATATTAATTACACTATTGTTGAACATGTGTTGTTGGAGAAGTAATGAACAACTAAGCGCACGTGGTCGGAATAGATTGTTCGCATAATATAGATCATAGAAGATAGAACATTGATTGATGTTGCCATGTTGGCCAAACCGTATTTCGGCGTGGAGGCCCCACAGTGTTTTTCAGAAGCGTCGACAGAAACCCGTCGAACGAGCATTATTATAAACAACCCGTTGCCGGACCAGCATTAATGCCACCCACGGCACCCACCATGCAAAGGGTTCCGCCCCCACCGCCAGCATCCACTGTTCAAGAGAAACTGCCTCCACCGCTACCATCTGCCGTTTTAAGGGCCCCCGCCACCTCACCACCGACGATGATGACATGTAAGTCGGTGAGCTCTCCTAGCTTCTGGTACTGGGTCAAATGCGACAATTCCAAAACTGTGTACTGTCTTATTCTAATTACAACAGAACTACTTAAGTCAGCCGTCTGTAGTACTGAGGCCTCCTAGGCGGAAAAAGGTCGGGAAATGTCTTTTACCGGAGTGATGTCGTAAGTAATACACTATCTCTTCTGCAGCTAAAACTGCAAGAACTACCAATGTGCATCGAAAACTTCGTTTGAAATGTTATTTAAATAGTTTTAATCAATTCGCGTTACTCTTAATTTCGAAGAAAAATATATGTTTAATAAGTTATAACACTGGAACAAATACAATTTATAAACGTGTTTATTACTATAAATAAAAAAAATATAAAAATTGAAATTAACTGAACTATTTTTATTCGTTGTGTATAAAATAACACACTAATATTATAATATTATATATATAAATTTATTTTATTCAACTTATATAAGACCGAAAACTATTGCCATTAGCTGTTTTTGTAGATATTAAGTAGGTTTGTTACTGTGGGGAAGGTACGGTTGGTTTTTGGACACGCCACACGTGTGTGCATGTGTGGCAATGATTTGCTACCAAGAACCCGGGTGGTCACCCATCTGGGACCTAGTTGCACCGGCCGGTGCTTGCTTTCAGATCGCGTATCCATTGATTGCAACCACCACTCCACGTCCAGCCACACAATATCATATTAATGTGTATCTTGTGTATTATATTTTGTATATTATTATAATTATTATGTCACCATTACATTTACAGGTGCCTATATTTGTTTCGATAAACTATTGCGCACAATGATTTACACTTCGTGTGGCTGGAAGATATTATGTGCGAACAAAGTCGCCGGGCAAGTATACAGTATAAAATAGAATACTTCTTTCGAGTACTCGTACCTATGATTTCCAGGTCGGGTCACCTGCAAACGGCAGGTTACCATCGATTTGAATAATATTTTTTTTTCGTTTTGCATTTTTACTTTATTCGGATGAACTGCATATTGTATCAATACACCTACATTATATTTTTTAGGCTTCCGAAAACTTCCTTGATTTCTAGAGTTGCCCTCCAAAAATGTCAATCGGTGATCTTTGCCATATTTTACTATAGTGATTTCTAATGACACAATCGCGTAAACATCGATGGGAGGCGCTCCGAGTATATTATATGCGTATATAATATGGTACATATCGGTATACGCACAGGTAACGAGTATACCGTACTGCAACGTGCGCTCACACACAATATAATTACGTAAACCGTGTATATTATTATTATTATTATTATTATTGAAACGAATAATATGCTCACCGTTATAATAATATTATTATTACACCGGCTATTATGCCTTATGTGTTATACGCATTGCTCATATTATAATAATTGTTATTATCATAGGTACGACCTATGCTGCAACCGCGCGGTCTAAAAGCGCGCGTGCGCCCCCGCTCGCGCACCGGAGCGACACAATGCCGTGCGACTTTTAATTGTGAGCAATTGTTTAGAGTCTGCCGACGAGTGCAATATTATATTAGGTGCCTACTGGACGTACACACTCACACGCACGCATAAACCCGTACCTATATAAAAGTACAACAATATAATAATATTTTTCTACACAGGCGCACGTATATAATATGTACGATACTATATAATATCCTATGTGTAAAATAAAAAAAAATGCGTTCTCTCCACAATATAGTATATAAATATAATATAATACGCCGCCGCCGCCGCCGCCGCCGCCGCGAGTGTGTATATTATAATGAACCGGCGGCGGCGGCGTTTATGTTCCGCGGCCGATATCGTAACGCACACGCGAGCCCGATGCGAGAATATAGGTAGGTACCTATAATGAAATAATAATAATAATAATATCTATTATATCGTATTATTCTATTGACCCGATCGTGAACCGCGGATTGTCTCCGCTATAACGATAGCGCCGCGCATATTAACGATATATATTATGCACATATATATATATTATAATATTATGTACGTATAAAGCGTATAATATGGCTGGTAAAGGTCCGCCTTTATAATAATGTGCGGCGTATATCGTCCGACTCAATATCGATGCTGAAAAAAATAATCTACTTTCCGATCTCGCGTATTATATCTTATGACGGTATAACGACGCGGGACGAAATTAATTAGGTTCGACAAGAGTTAATTTTACTTAATATTTTGTATTGTCAGCTGTCACACACCAGACTATGTCCTCCACTATATACGTGTGGACACTACACGGCAGAACTGTGTGGACGGTTTTTCTTATCGCCTCCCTCGAGGCCCACATAGTACCCAAATAACCTCGTATTAGTGAGAATTAGTGTTTTTTAATTTTTAACAGAAACAATCCAACGCATACCTATATATGTAAAAAATTGCATCTAAATGGACGTTGGAATAATATTACATTACTTAATATTACTATAAAACAATAAAAAAATTAAACATTTAATATAAACAAATGTACATTAATGTTATAGTTATAACAGACATCGGGTCGACATTGCTATACTTGCCTAAAAACAAATGTTTTACTTAGCTCGATTTCACCGTTTTTTCTATTCACGCCAAATTCCATGTTTATCAAATGTATTATTTTATCTTTTAGGACTATTCTAAATACGTAAAATATATTGTATACAATTATTGTTCAGGTACTTACTACTTACTCAAAACATATATGTATTGTAAATATAATAAGTTAGATTGAACAAATAAGTTATATAATAAAAGTTACACTTATCGTAGTTTCCTACAAATTACGGACAAGATACAACTCCCATAAAAGTTTTTTAAACTAATGTAATGAAAATAATATACACCAAGCAACCTAGCCACCCCTTATCCTTTCATCCTTCCAAATTCTGATTTTTATAATTTTCCGTAACCTTGTTGTGCGACTATAAATAACTAAAATAATAAATTATAATAATTAATAATAATCGATAGAATATTTGTATAATTTTTAAAGCTGTCGAATATTATAAGTACTAGTCCAAAGTAAAATATTATAATATCTATAGAATATTTTATGTAAAATCACGTTAATAATGACAGTCATCCAAAGTCGTTCGTTTTAGATGTATCAATATTTTCAAAAAAAAAACCACTGTTAAATAATAATAAAATGGTGTTGTTATCAGTTGACAGTTATCACATGCAAAAATACAGTTTATACAGAATGACAGTAAATAAAATTTGGGGATTTGAAAATATATGGCCTTAAGCACAGTATATTTGAATTTTTTGTTTGTAGGTATTCAACAAATGTAGAATAATTATTATGATAAGATATATTCATTCTTTATAATTGTATGTGTAGTATTATTGCTTTAGTAGTAAGTTTAGTGTATATAAATTAATGACAGAGTTCCATATTTCTATTTGTACGTTCGATAAAAAGACACCTACTTAATAATTTCTTAACATTTAGTACCTATATTTGCAAAATTAGAAAGTTGTTTAGCAGATATCCAATGCTTCGAGTCGTATAATAGAAATTATATGTTGAAACATACAACATATCGAAATACTGTGCAATGTATACGTCCCATTCGAAGGAAAATTTTCTGTTATTATTTATATTTACGTATTATTTTGTAGACGGCTGTACCTATAAATAACTTTTTGTGAAAAGGCGTATGTAGGTAACTAAAAAATCATAAAAAAACCATACTATATTGTATAATGGAAATTTTTTTTTTTGTTAGAAAAGTCAGCCGATTTGTCCAATATATACCATCAGTCAAGGATCGGGAAACGGGAAATGGGAAAAAATATATAATAAACAGCTCCCGGACGGATTGAAAACCACACACGGGTTTGACAGCTGTACGTGTATGAATTATGAATACTTTAGGTACGACTTTACGAGGCTATACTCGTATACTGTAAGTACACAGTTATAATAATATTATTCGACGTCGATTGAAATATGAACGATCGGTACGTATTCATTCGCCCGCATAACTCGGATATAATAATATATCACAATATTTAATGCATAGGCTATAATGCGAATAATAATAATAATTATTATTGCAATATCAATTATCATAAGATAATATTCTGGGCGGACGGACGGCATAAAATATTATGTCCATCGGACGTCGGAATAATTGAATTCGATTTGTCATGCTCGTAAACATGTAATAACAACGAATAACGATCGACGACCGGGTTATCATACCTACGTCGAGACGTGCGCCTGGTCCACATGATATTCTGCATCAGCGTTGAAAAAAAAAAAATGAGCATTGCGAGAGTGCATAAAATAATGTTATATAGTTGTACGGTCCACATACGGGTACCTATAATACTCTCGCGTATTATAAATGACGCCTAGATTACCAATTTCGGCGGATGGAGGCGGGAGCATCGCGATCACAATAATTGCAGTAAAACATTATTATGATATCTAACTCGTCCGGGCGGAATAAATCGGGCGCGCGTGAGACGCATATTACAGGTATATGCGATATCGCGTTATTATGCAGCCGCGGGCCGACCGGAGTGCGAGTGAAAAAGTACGGATGAAGATCTATCCAATTTTTTTTTTTTTATATATTTTCACGAAATGTATCATAACCGCAGTGTACTAGGGTGGCCATATTGGTCGTAGAAAAAAAAAACCAAAGGAAAACACCTCCAAAAGTCGATTAATAATATTATTTTCAAACTTTAAAAGATATATTTGTGTTTGATAAGTTACGTGTGCTGAGCACGGTCAAAGGTATATGCTGGTTACCCATCGCCCTAAGACAAAAGGCTTTCAAATTGATTTACGATGTGACTATATTAAAGCAGCTAGAAAAAATAACTACCAACACCCATATTATTATGTTAACATTTAAAACTGATTTTATATATTATCTATAATGGTGTAGGTTTAGGGTTCATTAATATGCTACATTATTACCATCTGGAGCGCTTCACATTATGTTTTTCTAGTCAAATCCCAATGTCACCTTATGTCACCTTATCACAAGCCGACGTGTAGGTACAACTTGAATCATAGTGTTCGGTGTTGTTAAAAAAACCACTTCGCCATCGATGGTTGTGCTGGTTCATAATAACTACACAAATACACATGCCCCATAATCAACGCTGACAGTGAAATCGTTTGTACTTTGTCAGCACTCGACGCTCGCCACGGAAAAACTGTGTGTATCTACATGTTTATAACTTTGATTTCAACAATTCAGTAACACAGTATCACACAACATTAAAAATATCGTTTTATTTCGTGTACGCGGGATTTTTCCCTTGCGCATATCGTAATTATATGATATTTAATTCTAATAGTATAATATGGAGATGGCCGAATTAAGACGGTACAACGAGCGTGCTGTTCAAAATTTATGGGGACCCGGGCCTAACAAAACAGACACAAAAAAAGGTACGATCCCGTGGCGAACGGAACTTAGGTTAGAGGTTTTTACGTTTGTTAAGACTGAAAACAAAATAATAATAACGAAATCATTTAGATCACTGAATCCCGATTTTGGCCGATTACTGCGTGTGAAATGTTTTTCTCTATCGTGATATTAATAAATGCGAGTGGTAACATTACAGCCGAGTATGGCTGCCCTCCGATCCCGGTATACCGCGGTGGATGTTGGATATATGGACGACGGGTGTCCCGGGTGCACACCCGCCTGCATATTATTGCCGTCTGCAATATTATATTATTATCACCGTCTATTATACTATATGAATTATATTGTGCGCATGACTGTGCGCCGGCGCCGCAGCGACACGAGCCCGAGACGACGACGGCCGTTTTTCGCGCGATCGGGTCGCCGGTTAGGTTAGGTTAGGTCAGGTTAGCACGAAAATTCCCCGGTAATAGAGCGGTGGTAGCAGCGGACGGACGGGACGTCGCCAGCGTCCGATAATATTATGCGCGTGTGAAACGCGTTTACAGACGGACACGATCGCCAAAGCACACACATCGGCCTCGCAGATTCACGGTACGATTGCTGCGTGCACAACAGGCGTACAACAATATAATATATTATTATAATATCGTTTGATATACGCCATACCTGGTATATTATATTGTACCGTGTGGAACGAACGATCGGCGTAAAAGCCGGTCGGCCGCAGATTTGTTCGCGTGTCGTTACGCCGTTGTACGACTTTTTCGTCGCACGACGATTTCCACGAGATTTCCACACGCGTGCGCGACCACAACGACCGCGGTCCCTCGTGCTTCGCAAACTGTTATTATCGTTATCATCGCCACCGGAGATCGTATGCATATATATACCAATACATACCGCATTATCGTTGTATTGTGTTATTTACGCGAACCACGTCGACCGCGCCGCGGCAACCGCGTTTTTATAACCCGTACCTGTTGTACATATTATATTATTATTATAGCTCGCGCGAGACGTCGCCGAGGAGATAATCGCGGGGCCGAGGAGGAGACGTCTTGTTGTCGCGAGTCCGAGTGTTTAAATGTTGTGCGTGACGGCGATCTGCAGGAGACACGCGAAAGGAAACTATAGTAGTCACTGCGATATTCGGTCGTACATCGTGCGCAAATATCAAGCGAAAAATATAAACACGTGTAAGAATTTCATACGTTTTGTCGGAATCCTGTTTGAGTTATTACGAGAATTCTATGATTAAACATCCAAAACGGTTTCTCGCCTAGAATATTGCATTTCGATAGAAGTCGAACTTTTTGTACACGACCGAAAATTGCACTTACCGCGTGATGCGTTTATTGATTAGGTTCATCATATTATTCCATCATGTTGTAGGCATGGTGTCGTATAATTAACGACTGTAAAGTATTATTATTGTTATATTTTTATTTTTTTTCATTATTATATACGGTTAGGCGACAGCGGCGTGCTTACATCATAATACAGAGCTTTGAATTTGCATTTTTTCCCCGGTCGATTTGTGTGACATTCTCATAAGAACACGTTCCCGGAACACGTTTTTTCAGTGTCTCAACAGTGCAGACAAGATTATAAAAACAAGATATATTCATTATTACTTATTAGTGCGTGTTTTGTAATTTTTTTAGTTTTAATGTGTTTTTAGTGTTTTTATAACTGCGAAATATGCAGGTTAACATTGTTTGATAAATTTCAAACGAATTAAATACATACCGAGTTTTATAGTTTTGTACAGGTATTTTTAAGTGTTCATTAATTTTGTTGAAAAATATACAATATATTATTGTCTTTTGAAGTATATATAGTATATATAGGTACCAGAATTCTGGAGCGTGTGTTTTGTTTTCACGGACATACTTGACATTTTGATATTTCCAATAATTTATAGGTACTTATCTAATATGCTACTCAATCATTTTTTGGTGCACATAAATCAGGGCTTTAAATTTTAATCATTATAATTTTTTGTATATCTCACAGTTAGTTGTATATTTGTAAATATAAATAGGTACCTAACGTGATACAAATTTAAAATTTAAATTCAAAATTTAAAGTTTACGTACTTATACATGAAACAAAGGTAAAAAAAAATCAAAGCACATACCCTTAATATGTCAATTAATCCACTCGGGTCGACTGTTCTATTCATTTTTTATGTTCATTATTACAGCCACCACCGTTAAATTATTATTGCTACATATTTGCTCTGGTCGCGCCGTTTTCCCTCAGAAAACTATTGTTTTTCCTCTCTCTCTCTCTCCCTCTCTCTTTCTCCGCATAATCACACATATTATAAATGTGTTATATTATACGTTCGCTGTTACCATTCTATATTCTTATAGTCTATACCCATATAGTGCGTGCGTGTGTGTGTGTGTGTATGTGTGTGTGTGTGTGTGTGGTGTGTGTGTGTGTGTGTGTGTGTGTGTGTGTGTGTGTGTGTGTGTGTGTGTGTGTGTGTGTGTGTGTGTGTGTGTGTGTGTGTGTGTGTGTGTGTGCGCCCAACGTTCTTTAAATAATAATAATAATAATACGCTGTGTTTATGTATTGTTTCTCTTTTTTTTCCCCTAGTAAGTATAACGACGTTGCCCACGACTGTGAGCCGTCGCCGCTTTCTCGCGTTAATAAGCTCGGTCGGTTTTTTTTTTCGTTTTGTATCTCTTATAGGTACGCGCACAAATCGAAAAACTCGCCTAATCTCGGACTTTCTATATACATAACGCACTCGGACGACTATACATCGCAAACGCGTCGGTGGAACAGTCGCCCGCGGGATGCATATTACGGTAATAATAATAATAATAATAATAACATACGGTCTAACCCGTTGCCCGTTGGCTGGAGCATTATTTGTATAGTGAATTCCGCATTGGTGCTGCCGAGGCTGGTCGATTTGATTCTATTAACCGGTTGATTCCACAAGACGCGTTCTTATTTATTTTGAGTCATATTTTATCATTATATTTAGGAAATAAAAAAAACTAAAACACAACAGGTACTTATACATATTATTGAAAAAAAAAGGAAATACAATCAAGTGAAAAAGAAACTAATAAAAAAAAAAATTTACTTATCGTTGATATTGCACTATCCTTTAATCATTGGCCAATAATATTGCAATAATGTTGGATTTCTATATTGTGGCTTTTTCCTTTTTCTTTGTTTCCTTCATCGTCGATACCCTGCAAGCACTATTATCTAAAATAATATTAAATGTGTTAGGTTCATACACATGTGTATATACACATTATATATAGATCATATTAAGGTACTACAACATATTGAAAATAATATTGAAAATAATCATGCCTATAAGTATGTGTTTTCAGAAGGACTTTTTAATTGTTAGTAGGTATATTTTTAAATTATTAAAACTTTTATTTCAAATTATTTAAAAGAAACTTTTCACCATGTAAGCAGATAATACATTTTTCTCACGATGACGTGTTTAATAGATATGTCTTGGGACTTTCATAACTCATCATGTAATAGTCACAAAGTGAGAAATATGAAGAGTAGTTTTTTTTTTATTAAACTTAAGTCCGGTAACTACGGCTATTAGCTGTTTGTAGGATTTTCAGTATATTTGTCAGGTACTGTGGAGCAGGGTACGATTGGTTAGAACACGTGTGTATGTGTGGCGAGTATCTGTCACTATAGAACCCGGGTGGTCATCCATCCGGGTACTATAGCGGCATTGGCTGATGCTTAACTTCAGAACTGAAGCCAACCACCTCGCCACACCAGGCCACAAGGTAGTTTTATTGTAGATTTAGGTAATGTGTATAAGACAGAGATGACCAATCATTAATTTAATTATTACACACACTTGATGAAAAGGAATGACAACAAAGAAATTATTATAATCTAGTCAAATAAGCGTGTTTCATTATTATTTTTATAAAATTGAATAAAAGTCATTTTTTAATATCAAAACCATTTCAGGTCAAAACAAGTATAAAATGTCAAAAATATTATTCAAAATTTAAAACCTTATGTTTTTATTCACCAAATTACGTATGGAATGGAATCAGTTTATATGAATCCGTGTTACCATACAACCAATGTTAGAAGAAGGATTTCGTTCGATATCCAAACGCCTGTTAAATTATTAATTAAAAAATAGCACATCATATACATATCTACAAATAGACCAAAGAAATACTGAATTATCAACTACACAACTTCTGGAGGGGGGGGGGTCGGGTCGTAGGAATGTTAAACTTCTTGTTAGCTGCAAATCTCAAATGAACCATTCAATGATTGAAGTCAATGTAGTGTACATAATTATATGTAATGATTATAATTTATAAAACTAGAGGTTTGGTATGCTTAAGAGTGATTGCTTTTCACCTCAAATTATCATCCGATCCACATAAGAACGTTGATGATTTAGACTAGTATATTTTTTTTCATTCTTTGACTTTTTGACTACTTTGACTACCGTTCACCATCAAAACGATATCGGGAAAATGAAAACGATTCATTTATCACCGGCCATCATGGGAACGAATCAACCCATAACAATATATTAATAATACTGTTATAAGTACACAGTGAACAACGTATAATAATATATTATAATGATATCATTTAAAGAAATGTCATGATGTTATTTTAGACCAGACTGCTTATCATTTTGCTCAGTTATGGATTTGAATAATTGGACGGATATTATTGTAGGACAATACGGGGAAAAAACTCCCGTTTTTACTTGATCGCTATTATTCAGATAAAATGATGACAATAGGCTGCCAGCAGTATACTTATATACATATTATTATATATTATATATAAATATATGAACATTGTATTATGTATTTTTTATTATTACAAAGCGGACACGCAGATGACGAGTGTTTTTTTTTTTAGACATTTTTGTTACGACCGTTATTATTATTATTATTGTTATTACAAGATGCTGACACAAAAGTACTTGCGCTTAGAAAGTATAATATAAAGTACGGGCAGATTATATGGAGTACAATAGATGACTATAGATAGACTGTAGTAGAGCAGTCGTCTCGCTTCGTTCACACCGACGCGCGACGGGTCGCTGTAGTGCATTATTATTGAACATTTTTTTAAAACTATTATCAATGCTAATCGGGATTGTATAAACAATATTGTCAGACATATATTGATGGGTAGCTGCAGATAACGATAGAACCAGAGGTTTTGCACAACTTCATTATGGGTCATTCCTCGTGCTCCGGTATACGCGGGAAAAACTGTAGACCAACAACAGTACCGTATGGATAGGTTCATAAAACCAGAAATCAATCTCTCTCCTTGGCTCAAAACCTAAAACATGTACACGCGTAAGTATAATAATATAATATATAGTAGTCCTGCACGAAACCCGTACACACTTTCCCCTGCAGGTTTCAATTAGTGGGTGTATTCAAGAGATCTGCACGCTTATAAGTCGTAATATACAATATGTATAATATACGAAGACAATTTATTAACAAAGCACATTAATGCGTTGTGTAATTTTTTTAGTACCTATAGCTCTTTTGAACCAGTTTCGACGTACATAATAGGTATAGGCACCAAATGTGTATAACAGTGCGATTGCATCGCCGTGGATGACTTTGTATTTTGTATCCGAATTTACTCTACAAAAACTGACGTTTATCGACATGGTAAATGTGTCATGTGTCAAATTGTACGTAAATGCCATTATGTAGGCATATATAATTTTAGGAAATACATTTTGGTAATCGGGTTGCGTTTATCAAATGGTTCTAACAAATTTAAATAATCAACATTTTTTAGAGAAACACTGTACAATATTATAACATCAAATGAACATTTTTTGTGTTTGGGCTTCGATATAATATTGTCGTTTCAGTATTATAGCGAAATAATAAAAACAATATAGTAAAAAATATGTAGATACACTATAGCTGCACAGATACGGTTAAAGCGGTCAATAGTGATTTAAATGGTTTAATATTTTTAAACATGACAATACTATAGAGTTATTTTATTTTTTTTATAACTGAACACATTTTATACTTATATGTAGGTATATTTATAGGATGAGATTGTGTATAATGTGCTAATTTCCCACCTTTGAAGTCGTCATTAGTGTAATGAACTTTTATCACGGTAATCATAATTAATACTTTCGTCATTTCTCAGCCATTCTCCATTACCGATGAAACTAATAATCAGTTAAGTACATTCTAAATACGATACTTACTACTTAGGTATATTATATGAACTAGGAATGTTTTCTTCTCAAGTTCAAACGCAAGCACTTTAGTTGGATCAATCTACGTAAGCACCTATTTATATACGAGTATAAATATTTTCTAAATTATTTCGCTGACAAATTATAGTATAGGTACCTAAAACATGTTATTAGATAAAACCAAAATGTAAACATTTTTTGTCTGGAAAAATATTCACTTATAAAAATGCAAATTGAAATTATGGGTGGCCATATGAAAACGTTACAGTATTAAATACTATACCTGTTATAATATAAAATGCACTGACAATCACAAATTCTCAGACCATTATTATGTATCATTAAATTTAATGCACTCAACTTCTTATTATTATAATGTATACATGTTTATAATTTTAAGCATACATTAAAAATCGTTTTAAATAAACTAAAATACCATTTTTTTTTAAAAAATTGATGAGCTTTTGTAGCACTTAAAATCCTGTGCTGGTATAAACATTTGTTTTTTAATGAAAACCCCCCTTTACAGACGACTCCTAACCTAACCTAACCTAACCATTGATAATTCGGGACTTTCGGTAATTCAAAATAACTGTTCATTCCCTTAAAAATCTCGCAGAAATTCAAATAAAAACAATGCATTTAAAATGCTCGGAAATTTGTAGTAAAATGTTAGGGAAATCTAGCCGTCAACGCACGACAATTCGAGGTTCAACGCTTGACAAATCGAAGTGTACTCACCAAAAGGAATTTTTCATAATCTATTATCGTTAATAATTTACCTTCCAATTGTGTATAAATGTAGGTTATTATTTCTTATAACTATCAAATTATTATCGTAGGTACGAAATTTGTTTTCATAACTTAGTAATTCTAATTGTTTTTTGCCCTATTTATATTTCGAACCACTCACCAATTCCAACTCTCGGTAATTCGATAAATCTCATCAACTTCAAACTATCGAAAGTCGACCGTATAAATTATTAAGTGGATATTTTTTTTTCTCAATTTGTATGTACCTATCTAATACAAAATTCGAACGAGTTTCTCAGTTATTGTAATGATTACCTATATACTAAGGATTAAGTCCTTGAAAATTGTTTTTCAAAAATATAAAATATATATATATATATATAATATTGTATCCAGTATTTATCATACTTGGAACATTTTTTATAAATTATAAATGTTGATGGATTAATTATAGTAATTACTAACATTTTTAAATTACCATAGCCGCTGTATCTTCTAAATCCATTTTCGTGGATCTATTATAACCGTGGTACACAAAGGTAAATAATTTAAAAACTACTTTTTTAAATTTTGATTTTGATTCTTCAACATTTTCAGTTAGATAATTTACAGTAGAAAAGAGGATTATCGTTTGAAAAAACAGAAGTTTGTATTTCCGCAGAACATTCCTTAAAAAGACGTATTAGACATTTTAAGAATTTGAAAATATGGTCTTTGAGTATATTTTAAAACTCCAAAAATTTTCTTGGCGAATCACGCTGTGCAATAACAACTAACAATAATGATATATTAGCCTAAATTCAATCGACGTTCATTGCAAATAGGTAGTAATTAAATATTCTGATTTAGATGATCGACATTTGAAACAAGACTAGGGAGTCTAGGGTTGAGTCTAGAATGTGTCGACGAGAGTCTGCATACAGTAATTATTGTTATTTAATATAATTATATATTTTATGCGAGGCACTGCATTTGAAAGAAATAGCAATACACCGTCGTTACATGTACCAGGTATACATAATATTATAGGTACCCACAAAATATTATAAATAACTTTATCGAATAATTTGCACACTCTAGGTACTATGATTAACTTTATCTAAGTATTCTGTGACCTGTTTAAATAAAGAACATACTACTTGGATTTTGTGGTTGTTATGTATATAATCACTATGTCTGCAACATTAAGGAGCACGTTGGACTAGTTTTTACTTTATACATTTTTACGTGAAAACTCACTCTCACAATTTTTCGTTTTAAATTATTATTTTCGCATAATTTTGTATTATACATTATTTATACGACGTAACGATAACAGTACGATCAATTTTATACTATATATAGGTACTATTAATAGCTATATATTACGCTGTATATTTCTATACTATAGTCTACATATACTATATTTAATATTATCTCAAAACCAAAAAACGAAAACATTTTTACGCAATCCGTGTATGCAATGAATGGAGGAGGTATACTTACCTACAACTGCCACACAAAAATAAGAATTTTACTATCGTATTTTCTTTATTTTGTGATAATTGATGTTTATTTTTATTTGATTATGGCATTAAAATCATTTAATACTATGGAAAAACAATAAAAAGTTGTAACATATAAAAAAGCCCAACAATTTTTTATTTATTTAGAATCAGAATAACACGAATCAAGTTTATGTTGAATGTTGATGGCATTTCCTATTTTCTTGAAAAGAAAAAAAAAATACTTTTCTTTGCTTCTTCCTTGATATATCGCAACCGTCTGATATTGGGTATGTCATATATTGGGATTCTGACCATCATACCTCTTCAAATCCATCAGTGGATAACTAGTTAACTATAATAATTCATAAAAGCTCTACAAGTACAGATATTTAAGCTTATAATATGCACGTGTGGCCCCCAACTAAATAAAGCTAAAAAAATATCAAATTTCAAACTTTCCAAAAATGCTTTCATGATTGGACCACTATAATGCTCTACTAAAATTAAATGACATTTTTATTCTATGATTACCTAGTCTTAAACAATTAAGTTTGACTGTTATTATATATTTGTAATCTAATACTCTGAAGACATCTAAAAACTTGAGCTGCACGCCTGCACACGAAGAAACATAATATACTGTTTTAACGATTTTACACCCAACTCCCTTTCCGTTCCAACCCCCTCAAAAGTAGCAATTCCTGATGATCCCCAATACGTTTTATAAGAAATCGGTGCAAAGATCTACATAACGATGAAAAATTAAATATAATTAAATAAAAACAAAAGGTAAATTATAGTGAAACCATTGAGTGGCTTCTTCCGTCAATCTGTTAACTAACTGTTTATACTTTTTATACATTTTCCAAATATGGTTTTGTGCTCTGGAGTTCAAAACACAGATTATATAGGTATATATATTTTTAATTTATTTTTAATGTTCAATAGTATAGACTATAGGTACATCTCAAAAGTTTTTTGGAAACAATTTATAAATCAAAATATTTATTATAATTTTATTGTATTAATTTTATAGGTGATACATTAATACATTTCCATACTAACGTTTCATATCGCACAATAATAGAAACAATGATAATTTTACGGAGTACCTACTGCACTATTGAATTATGATATTTGAATATTGCCTATGTATAATACGATTGTTATAATAATAATTAAGTACATGCAATATCATGTCCTATGCAATAATATTATGTTTCATACTTTCGTGATAACCACGTTGGTTCTAATAATTATAAATTACCAATGGTGATTATTTGGTAGGGAATATTATAGTGTTGAAAAATGTACGATTTCAACATGTAATTCGATGCCAACGACATCGAGTGGACATGAGGTTAACAGCAGGTGGTTTTTTTTTAAACATTGTATTTGGTATTCATTTGTATACTGTATTATTTAGTTGTCACGCGGTAGGGCCAGACGACCTGACCATATATATATAATGTATACGAATTCAACACACATCGTGTACACACGTTATTATATATACAGTTCATTTATCCGTTAACATAATATAGGTACGTGTGAAGTATACAATTTGAATTAAAATATATTAATAATTCAAATTGTACTGATTATTCCGAATAACGACATAAACGGACAGTGTTGGTGCATTAATGCATAAATTATTAACTTTTAACAAGTTCAAAAATGGAAATTCGAACCAGGAATTAGACAATTTGAAATTTCTTTGACATGCGGTAAAAAGTTCAAATTTGATTAAGTACAAATTAAATTGATACATAGTAGAAACCTACCTATCCATCATTCTAATATGTAAAAATATTCAATACAGTTTTTTTAAATGGAACATAGGAGTAAATATTATGTATAGATACCAATTTCTGCCCGAAATAAAGAATTTCATTCAAAATCTAGTTGATTATTATCATAGTCATTTATAGTATCGTACCTATATAATAATCATACAGGTGTCCAGTAAATATAAAATTGATCAATAATATTTTTATTATGATAATAAAGTAGGAGTCCTAACAGCGTTTGTAAGATTCCGTTCCTGCCATACATACATAATTAGTTAAATCATAATAAACTTTTCCGGAAAATGTAAGGCATTTCACGGATAAAATGTGTTATTGGTCGCGTTTCCATTTTCAGGAATATGACTCGTTAAAATTCTGTGTTTTCTGTTATTTGGCCGATATTCGATTTAGCGTCAGGATAATCTAATAACAATTTGGGTGCCACGATGACTAATGATTTACGATAAAGTAGAGTGATGAATTGTATAGAAATAATTTTCAGACATAAAACAATTGGCTACTATCTAGTTTATCACTGATGAATTGCAGTATTTCACTTTTTTTCATGAAGAATATATGGATTATTTTAACTCGTTTGTAAAAAACCACTCAACCCTAGCCGTCGAATGTTCTAGTTTCATTCCTGCCATGGGGTAACAACATCACAACACCCGCGAATGCCTTACCTATTTAGCTTGGCCAGACCAAAATATTGGTCGATACTGCATTGAGATTTAAGAAGTGTTGTTAAGGGTCCCGGTGCCAGATTTTCAAATTTTCCACAATTCTGTAAAATTTGAAAATTAAATTTTATATTCTAGTTGCTACCTCAATTATAAGACTTGTCCACTAATCTTCTACCAGAAACCTATTTAGGGATAATTGATAGGGTGTATTATATCAAAAAAAATGACTTTACCAGAATAACTCTCAAGCTTTGTAGAATCGTGGATAATGATGACTTTTTTTTTATCCGAAAGAAGAAGAGTTCCTATAGCCCGCATCGATCTCTGATTTTGTATTTTATTTCAAGTAATTGTATTAGAAAATTTGTGAAAAAATGCTTTTTATCTTGTATTTTTTTAGACAAATCATAAAGTTTGAGAATAAAATATTGAAAAACAGAGATCGATGCAGGCTGTAGAATATTTCCCTCTAGCAATTAAAAAAAAAAATTATGAAATTTGGTTGATTCTACAAGGTGGTATCGTTATTTCCGCAGAGTGTATTTTTGAGGACAAATATGCCACCGGCACCGGGCGCCCAAAAGTCTTCAAATTATGCTTCCAACACGTTCGGATTAGTCATAGAAAAATCCAAACTTAAACCTCCGTACTTAAAAAACGGTAACAGGTTGTAAAACAGCAATGTTTGGTATGGCCGTGACTGCAAAATGAATATATTACTAGCTATTGGCTATAGCAGATAGTGCCCAATCAATGAAACGATAATTATCATTAATTGTCGGCGAGCTAATTCTATCGATGCAAGTATGAACTACAAAAATTAATTCATTATCATTGGGTGATCAGGTTTGGGCGTTGGTCTTTTGAACATTTACGAACTAGAAACAAACAATAAATTATGCAATGGAAATTGAACGCCAGTTGTAAGGGTTATCACTTATCAGGACGTGCTAAATTGCCTTCAAAAAGCTAACGATTGTACCTACATGCCTATATAGTTTATTTTAGGCCTTTATAGGGTATGCTTGCAAAATAAAATGAATATATTTGACTAAAAAAATTTAGTTTAATACTTAAATAGTTATATTATCATTAGTCAAGAGCCACTAATGGGTGGCTGCCTATTCAAAACATTCATGTTTCTATTTTTATCTTATCATATAAACTTATTGTGCTAAAAATAGTATAGATTGTTTATGTCAAATAAAAATATTAAAAAAAAAAAAAAAATAGTAATATAAATTCATATTTCTTCTTCGATGCATGTTATAGTACTAGCTATTTATGTTACAATAATTATATGAAGAAATAAAACAGTGATAATAGTTGTGTGCACAAAATAATATAATATTATATTACTATATCATAACGTCGTATACTCATAATATGTATAACATTTTTATCTATATACTAGTAGACTTGTGCGGGTGACGTTATACCAAAGTCTGGACAAGTTAATGATAATTTTTAATTGAGTTAAGTTAAGTTGATGGAAAATATTTTAAAAAGTTTATAGTTAATAGTTATTCTATTTTTTTTTTTAACTCAGTTAAGTTAAAAATTTTATGAAAACTTACAATTAACTAATTCACTTAAGGTAAGTTATTTATTTAATTATTTTTTAATTTATAAATAGCCAGTAATATGGTTTAAAATAATATAAAATAAATATTTACGCAACAACTATCATCAATAATAATTGTATTATATTTATTATTTAATAATTTATAAAGTATCGTAACTTGGATTTGATTAAAATTAAATCGTTATTTATTAAATTTATGTCAATAAAAATCAGTCAAGTTATAAAAATTGTCTTGGACATAGTTCATATAAATTTAAAAAAATTCTTCCATAGATATATCCCCGCCTCACGAAAAATTCACCTCGAGTGTGAAAAATGATGTAATCTGAAGGTTGACTCCTCTTATTATGGTAACACTATACACAGAATCGTGCAGCATCAAACTTTTTATTCAGACGAACGCCATCACATATTATTATTATTATTATACTATTAAAGTGCACCGTCGTCCATCGTATATATATATATATATATATATATCAAGACTAAAAGTTGAATTATACTTGGTTTTGCGTTTAAAAAGGCATTCGTGGCTGAAAAAAAAAATAAAATTTTATCACGGAATCTTTATACAGGTAATTCGTTGGTATGTATATATACACTATACATATTTTGTTAATACTGTATAGTACCTACCTATTTATAATAATATCGAACCTTTATAAGCACCTAATAACTATAGCTGGTGTACTCGGATTAGTACTGAGGTCTTCTAATGTGTAATTAGGTAATCGACTCAAGGATTCGAAGTCAAAGTATCATATTATTATACTTGTATTGATGTTTATCTTGCATTTAAGGTTAAGAATCAGCGATCCAACTATAACGCGCGCTGTATTATTATATTCGGTCGGACGTACAACAATTAAACGAACCTATGTAGCACCTATTATAATTGTGAGCTATACACGGACATTATATGTATTATTCACTGTTGCGCTGCAGAATGTGCATAATATATTCGATTGAAAAGAAGAAAAAAAAACCTTCAATTATTTTCGTTTAAACATTGTTTTCAATCGATAGGTGGGGTATAGGTATACCCGGCTACTGCGTTTATTAGATTATTTTCCGCGGGAGAAAAATTCTTCCTATTCGTTAAAACATAAATAGCCGTGTACGATATACTTTAAACATCACGACGTAATGCTAAACACTATAATCAATATGTATGTATAGAGAATATTATACGTACAACTCGAATAATGTATTCAAAAAAACCTATAGCCACTCATATATAATAACATTTTACTGTACATAGGTACCTGCAGCTAGTTTTACACATCTATGATATATTTTCAGTACTTACGCGCACCGAGTACACGCATATAAATATATACATATATATATATACGATATACTGTTCGGCTTAATAATAGGTGTACACGTGACACAAATACATATTATAATATAAATAATATAATATTATGCAGCTTGCGCTTGTAATAATAATAGGTAGTAGTCGGTTTGGGTCACTTGCACTGTTTATTATTACATATATGATAATATACTGTGCTCAAGTCGCCGATCCGCCACGACGCCGTATTATACACCTATATGCACTTGCAAACGTGTGTGTGTATAATTATTATTATGCTTAATAGTTCACCAGCAGCGATATATCGACGCAGAAAAGTGCAATAATTGGCAATTTTTCAATGTCGACAATAAGTGCCGGCATAATATATACATACCGGTCGTGTTTTCAGTTCGGCTGTATTGTATACGATTGTAACATAATGCGATAAACAAGCGATGAGACCTTCGCGAGCTCAAGCCCTAGGTACACACGGTAATACTATTATGTATGTGATATGCATAATATACTTGTTCGTAAAATATACAATAGGCACACATGCATGCCATGCTGGTATTAAATCGTTCCAGGCTGAAGGTGTTTACTTTAGATTGAAAATAAAATATCGTGTAATACCGATCACTTGGCGCACATATTATAATATTATGCATGTACGCGAAATCGGTAAGACTACAATGATATTAAAAAAAAAAAAAATGATTGTTATAACACCCTTGAATGCGGCGACTTACGATAGCCAATATGTACACACACTGTATAATATAAAACCATCAAAACGATTGTCAACTGAAAACGGTTCATTATAAAAAATAATTGTTAGGATATAATATACTATTATATTGTCATTTTAACAGTCGTTCTAAATATTACTCCAACGACATAGATAATCATCAATACGATTTTTTTTTAATTACAACGTCATAGTATGATATAGTATCGTATTGGACTATTTAATTTTATTCAGAGTACTTCGCGTTGAATTCTTACACCGTGATTCTATAATTATTAATTGTAAATATTATATTATAAAAACATCAATTTTTCTAATAAAAAAAATAAAAATACGACATTTTTAAGCCAGACATAATATTATGATCAGTTATAAATCTTTGCATTAGCAAAGCTGCGTGACTGTGAATATTGCGCGTTACATAAAACTATATTAATGTTGGGAATTTAAACACTTATAACTTATTGATGCAGTTATGCAAATTTGAAAAATATTTTTCATCAGTTTGAAAATATGCAACATTATGCACATTAAATTCTAATACGACCGTACTTAAAACAAGTAACGACATTAAAATGGAAATTCAAAAAATATTTTGAACACCGCCGCGTCAAATCGTTTAGGTTTAGGCAAAAACAATTTACCACAATACAGTGGTATATTTGTGTAGGTATACGCACACATAAAATATAATATATTTATTAATATTACGTAGGTACAATGACGTGACAATAATAATATGATAATATGTGATATTGCGGAGTACGCCACCGACAAATCGGCGTCATCGTCATTCACCGGACTGCTGCAGGTTTCCCGTCTCCAGCACCGTAGTTTTCCGGTTCGATAATCATCATCATTATAGCATTAAAGTCGTAACCGTATTGTTTTATAAATTGCTATAAATACGCCTCCGCAGACAGCTATAAAATGGTGTTAATTAGAGTGCGAAAAAACTCGTACGCATTGTTGTATAATTGCGTCCCATCGTGTATATACTATTTATTATTATTTATTACATTGAATACGGGGGGGGGGCGTAAGGTGTATGCTATATTATATATATATATAAAAATGTATAATATATATCACGTGCGTCGCGCGGGCGCTGTTTGTCGTTTTCCGGTAATACGAAAAGTATATAATATTATATTATCGAGAAACGATGGGTCGCGCGAGACTGCGACGATGGGAAAACTATGCACATCACATTGTCTGCGGCCAATACGGAACGAATCTATTGTGCGGGTATTATTATACGTGTATATATATGGGTGGTGTGCACCGCGTGACCCATTAGCTCGATGCCGCGAGACAAAAGACAATTAACGCGGCTCGTTGTCGTTAATAATAATAATAATAATGGAAGTAATAATAGACTCGGGAGGATGGTCAGAAAAATTAGAAAAGAGAGAGAGAGAGAGAGAGAGAGAGGAAGCGAAAACTGAAAAAAATCGGACGGCAGAAAAATCTCGTACGGTCATCACCACCGTCGTCGTCGTCGTCTTCAAACCGCGCGCAGCAACAGTTTGTCTTGTCAGCAGCCGCGGCTGTTTCGCTGTACAATAATAATAATAATAGTAATAGTAATAGTCGTTTACGTGATCGAATTGAGACATTTCGCGGCGGGACCTATAAGGACCTGGACTAGCCCGTTTTGGTAGTGCCGTGCGCGGATGTATATCGTAAATTATCATCGGCGTGTGATCCAGATTGAGACATTTTCGTCGTGATTTAGACGTACATGGGCCGCAGCGCAAAAACCGCACGGACGGGCTCTTTAGCGGCGGCGGCGACGTATATCAGTCACCATTAAACGACCGTTAAGACCGCGATGACGACCCTTTGAAACGCGTAAGCCATTACACGCTGCGCGATCGCGTTTTTTTTTCAGATCGTCGTCGTCGTCGTCGTCGTCCGTTCTCTCTCTCTCTCTCTCTACGATTTATTTTTTTGCATCGCCGCGCGCGGGTTCATCAATCGCTAAACGCTGTCGCACGTCTCGTTTACCAGCGCGAAAGAATATGTTTTTTTACACTCGCCGGTACGGCCAAACACAATCTCTCACACTCCACAACTGTACGTGGAACATAATATACGAGTTCGCTTGTACACACAATAATATAAATACCTATATATATGTGTGTGTGTCTGTGTGCACTGCCGCAGCTCGCAGTGGCGTATCTTCGATTCGATCGCGTGAACACCGCGTATTTCTCGAGTCCGACCGTTTTATATGTATATACGCGTCCGGTAGTTATTCCGTTTTTGGCGCAATCTCCGTCAACCTATATATGTGTGTGTGTGTGTATCGAATATAGTAGTCGTATGTACGCAATATAATTGCATGTGTTGTACGGCCGTTTAGAGCAATGTTAACACTTTGATAACGTCAACATTACTCGGATAACATCAACATGTCTTGTACTTTAAGGCTATACAAAATTAGACTTTACAGGTATATATTTCACAGCCTCGAATCGAATTTTATTGTATTCCTTATTTTTTAGAACAATGATACGTTTTATTCGGGACTAATGGGAATCGTAGTAATACATAATTTGACGAACAAAAGTGCAAAAACCGGGTATAATTCCCTCTGCTGTGTTCTAGAGTACTTCGTCATTATTGCATAATGTGGACGTGTTAAATTTCAATTCAGTTAAACAATTGCATGAACAAAAAAAAGCTTCTGAACTGAAAGAAGTTGTCTCAGCTTTTGTTATTTGTTTATACTGCAATATTAGTAATTCAGTTTTCTATGTTAGTAGAACGTCACGGTATGTTTAACTAATTTTTGGCAAAAACATCACAAATTATAATATAAATTAATTTCATATAGTATCGTTAGTAACATTAAAAAGTTAATATTAAAATACTGACGTAAAAGCGTACGAACAATACGACGGTGTAAATAGATCCATAGTTTAAAATATAAATAGCTTAACATTCGTAGTAGCAAAAAGTTTCAAGTCCCTACGATTAATATTTTTTAATTTGGTTGAAGTGGTAGTCGTTATTTATCTATATTACGATAAACAAATTACTTCTTATTTTTGAACTAAAAAATATGTCAAAAAAATTCTGCGTTGAACTATGAAAGTATATATTTTTGATGTGTTTTTTAGTACTTACAAGTTACATTGTATAACTATTTAAAATTTTAAAAGTTGTAACAATTTTTATTTTCTATATTTTTCTATTTATTGATGCGTGAAAATCTTATGGGGAACTATTATCAATTTTTCAAATTTTTTTATTGAATCTAAATAAATCTAAATTGTGAAGTTTTCAATTTCAAATAGATAAATAGATCAAAAAGAACCAAATGAATTTGGTTATTTATCCTGTTATAGCCTATATAGGCAAATATATAATACAAATATTTGCTAAAAATTTCAAGTAGGTACTTATCTAATTAGTAGGCTCGGTACTTGATGCATTTGAATCTTTTTTTACATTCGAGGCTCATCTTTACAGAAATTTGATTCATAGAATAAAGAATTCAATGGTACAATTATTAT
The DNA here is from genome assembly GCF_019925205.1 of Metopolophium dirhodum. Classification (NCBI taxonomy): domain Eukaryota; kingdom Metazoa; phylum Arthropoda; class Insecta; order Hemiptera; family Aphididae; genus Metopolophium; species Metopolophium dirhodum. Next base: position 10,846,531 of record NC_083565.1, read on the forward strand.
TTTGCATTTTTTGAATTTTTTTAAGGTTCTTTCGAGAAGAAAAAAATTTAATGAGCTAGCTAGCACCTATAATAATTATGATTTGTGATACATGAATTATCTAAAAAGTAAATTTTGTACAATATAAATTTAAATAAATGTTAAGTCACTATAAAGTAATTATTAGTATTTTTTTAGAAATTTTTAAGTCAGTTTTCGATGTTTATAAGTAATTTAAAACATTTTTGTTAACCCTATAACGCGCGTATAATGTGTTATGTATGCGCTCGAGTTTAATTTTATGTAAAATATGGTTTGGAATTTTTTATAAAACTGTTAAATCGACGTTTCGAGACATCGAGAGTAGGCGATGACGTTGAGTACCCACTTGAGTTATTTACACAGTATATATGTATATTAAGACCACCTAATGCCCACCACGTATATTATATTTATATTATATACATGCCTATACGGATTATCGCTTCGGGTTTGCCATACTTTTCTCGATTCGAGAAATACGTTATTTATTTTATAATAATATAATGTACCCATTCGCGTATAAAAATTTAATATATTTTTATACACAGTGTTCAAAACGCGAAAGATCAATCTTAAAGACTACCTAGTGCAGCAATCCTTTGCGATGCACAATATAATTATTACACAGACGCGCGTATAATACGTATGTCGTATATGTATATATAAAACTCGTTTTTCCACGTGTCATCAATAATACGTTTTTTTTCTCTATTCACGATAGTTAATGTCAACACTGTCATACAATATTTTTTATATAACTTTTTCTCAACACACACACACACACACACACAAGCACACAATATTATATTCATACATACATACACATATATTATATATATATATATATATAGAGGTATTCGTTATTTCCATTAGAATAAATTTAAAGTCCGTTTAACCGCAGAATCTCCGTGAAAAATACCGTCTACCTAATGATCTTGGCAAAACAACTAATTTTTCATCGGCCAAAATACTGCAAACTTGTTACGCCGGCGACTTGAATGCGATGACTTGAATTACGGACGAAGCGTACGACCGATTCGTTATTATTACACGCGGCGAGAAAACAAATCGTTTCGCGTTTGCTCTAACATTTTATAATATGATATTATAGATTGCGACGCGGCAGCAATACGTACAATTTATCATTAAGTCAGTGGCGTATTTAGACAGGGGCAATACAAGTACCTTCAAGTTGGGAAACTACAGTACTTATATCGTGACATGGAAAAAAAAAAACTGGGTTTTTTTTTTTATCAAACGAAGGCTAGACAATTTGATTTTTAAGTAAACAATGTTATTATTTTAAATACAAGTATAAATTATAGTAAAGTGGCACAGGCTCGCAGGGCCTAAAATTGTGTGCAGTATCAAATTTAAAAGTGTACAAATACTTATTTTCGGCTTTTATACATTTTTATTTGATTAATATTCAATATTTATTATTGAAAATTACTAATTAGCATATTGTATTCGTCTAAAATTCTTAACAGTAAAAATAATACCGACTACACCATGTTTTGGGTGGCATATAATATAATAACTAATAAGTATATTATTAACCCAAGCTATTTAGTTTTTAATTTTAAAATGTTTAGTCATAAAGCCTTATTATTAATAGGTATCAATGACTTTTATAGAAGATTGTCTTAGATTGTATTTATTATAACTTATTATTAATAACTTACTATCAAAAACAATAATGCAATGAAGTTATATCACTTATATGTGGCATGTGCACTACTAGGTCTATGTTCGTTATTTTAAAATATTTTGGTGTGAAATTAGGCGTGAAGTAGCAAAATATCTTAATTTTAGGCCCTGCAGGCTCGGTAGTTGGCTTCATCCACTAACGTGTTCCGAGATCGAGCATATACGTGTTCCTCAACCAACTGTTGATAATGGCCATAGTTGCAGATGCTTCAGATCAATAAAAAAAAGGTGGATAAGTGGATGTCGCTCTGCTGTACAGTAGGTTACAAGTGGGTCACTGTAATGGATGGTGTTAAATTTGAGTTCAATGATATAATATCATTGTATAAGAAAAACGATTCTGAGCGAAAACGGTCAGTCACCCTATGATATTACCAAGTATATTTGATGATATTATTGCGAATAAAGTAATTTATATATAACCTATTAACGTGGAGCCTTGTTTTAAATTTTCAATCCTTAGCCATAAAAGTTAAACATTTTATAAATTTTTAACCACAAAATAATTAATAAATTATAAATTTGATAAATGTTGTCAAAATTTGAACTTTAAATGCTTATAAAAAAAAATTGTGCAAATGTATTTTTAATATTTTTCAACTGCTATTAAAACGATATATCAGGAGTCTAATATTAAATTTTCACGCTTTTTTACCCAACAAATAAAAATTTATTGATATTTATAGAAAAAAAAACTAAAAAAATTGAAAACTGACAATGTCCGTAAACAGCTCAAAAAGAGTCAAAATATTTTCAACATTTTATGGTGTATAGAAAATGCTAATATAAACATTCAGTGAAATTTTCAAGTATCTACAGTCATTCGTTTTTTAATTACAATAAAATAAAAAAATTGTTACATGAGAAATCGAGTAAATATCAAATGTTGTAAAAATATAAATTTCAGACGCTCATAAAAATTTAATTTAAGTTTCTTCTAGACATTTTTTTTTTGATAAAGGTAGACAAACTTATGAGTAATCTTATATTACATTTTCAAATCTTAGATTTAAAAAGAAAAATTTTTATGAATTCTCATCAAAATAATTTGCTATTTTTCGTGATTTTTCCATATTTTGTCAAAATTTGAAATTTAAATGCTTATAATTAAAAACTGTGACTAAGGATTTTTAATTTTTTTCATCTGCCTTTGAAACAATAAACTAGGAGCCTTCTATTAAATTTTCAAGCTTTTTTACTCAATAGATAAAATTTTATTGATATTTATAGAAAAAAAAAACTAAAAAAATTGAAAACTGACAATAGCTGTAAACAGCTCAAAAAGAGTCAAAATATTTGGAAAATTTTATGGTGTATAGAAAATGCTAATATAAACATTCAGTCAAAATTTCATGTCCCTACGGTCATTTGTTTTAGAGTTACACCAAAAACCAAAATCGATTTTCTCGAAAACAGATTTTGCGTAAAAATTCCCGTTTTTCCTTAATTTTTCTTTTGTTTTTCACGTCGCTTGTGAAAAATACTGGGAAATTTTTACTTTTGACCCCCCAAAGTACCAACTAGATTCACTTTCCTATCAGAAAAGTTACTATTGAAGAAAATCCAAGCACTTTTACTGTCCTAAAAGGTGATGACAGACACAAAAATAAAAAAAAAAATAAAAAAAAAAACACACATCATTATAGAATCAATACATTCATCGCTTCGCTCAGAATCTAAAAAAAAATTATAAAACAATTATTATCATTACTATAATTGTTTTTGATTAGCTTCTAGCATCAGTGCATCACTATTTAATAATATTTAATGTTGGTGTTTAAGGGGAATTCCACTTCGTATATACCTGATTGGCATTATGTTTGATGCTACGCCACTGTGATGTAGTACATATCAGTATATTATCATAATTTCATATTGTATCCGTAAAATACAAAACCACACATTCCGATGAAATTCGTACACCTCGCGCGGGCTTTATGATAATATTAGAGCACTCCGTTAAATAATAAATAACCCACAAAATGGCATTCTAGGGGAAGACGTCTTCTTTGAATTAGGATTGTTCACTATTGTCACATATTTTTATTTTCACTGAATATTATAAAACATATTTATTTTATAATAATAAAATGTAAATAACATATTTACATATTATATAAGATACCTACGAAAATATTTTTATTATTATTCTTGCACGACGACGACTGCTGTGGCTGTGCATCTGTGTATTACATGATACAATTTATATTATGTACCTGTTTTGGAAATCGATTCACGGACGTGAACTGATGTGTTTGAAACTTAGCATGTTCTACATTTAATATAGATATAGGTACCTATACTGTGGACGATGCGTGTTGAAAAACAAATTGTATAACTCGATCAAACTGCAATTTGATATATTATTTAAAAAGTAAATAGGTATTGTAAATGTACCAATATTTTATGTACTGCACATAATATACTATTACACCTCCGATTTAAAATGTTGTCTTCTGTACCGTCGAAGAATTCTGTGAGTGAACGGACTCTTTTTCTCGTACCTAGTCTCTCTGACGAGTTTGATCCATCGTACATTTCTTTTATTGACTCACCTTTTTTTTTTATTATTATTAAATTCTAGACTTTTGATAGTCATAATATATGGATACAAGTAGTAAAATAATCGTTTGTTATGATTTACCACTCCATCATATTGTTCGAACCTATATACTATATACTTATCTATACTCTATACTATAATGTCCATTATAATGATTTCTATCGGTCGCTGTAATATATTATTATAATATTTAATATTTATGTATTTTCTTGTTTGACCTACCTTGTAATAATATCCAATATAGATATAACTACGTACGATGTGTTTCAATCTCGTTTTTTAAAGATAAAAACCTGCGCCTTGTTAGTCCATAATTTGGTATAAGAAAAAGATAGTTAATCTGTAGTCCGCATAATATATTAACACTTCAACACCTATTAATACCTAATAATATAATATGTAACAAGTAACAACTAACAATATAATATAGTAATATTACACTCCATTGTACACTCGATGAACGGTGCGGTATAAATATAGATACCCACCTATATATAATAAAGCCAGAACTCGAATTTCACTAATATATCTGTAGCTACTACTCATACATATACATAATAATTATTAAATGTAAAATATTAATACTATATAACATTATAATATATATATATATAATACGCCGTCATCGTGTACCTGCAGCAGCGGTATTTATAATATGTATATGTTCAATGCGCGGCGTCAGTTCCGGTTTCCAGAAGATTATCATAATTTATGGCGGTCGAATATAATATAATGCATGTGTGTGTGTGTTTTTAGGTATATACGCGGTTATAGGTATATAAAACGGTCTGCAAGGTCGACGTAGGGCGGTTGTCACTTCCTATGCGCAGACACGACGAATAATGTGTTAACGTATTATACTGACGCGTTAACCCTTTTATTCGTCGGATCACGTGTTATAATAATATCTATAGGTACCTCTACTGCTGCACCTGCGAGCAGACGTTTTAATAATATTATGTGCATACGCGGAAACGTTGACATCTGACCCGACGACTCGGCGGAGTGTTATATAGGTAGAAACGAACCGTTGCGGTCGGAAGCGAAACGGAGCTGCGTTGAAAGAGAGAGAGAGAGAGAGTGATAGAATGATAGAGTGGGTGAGAGAGGGAGTGAAACAGTGAGTGAGCGCAAAAAACAAAATAAAACACGAAATTTATTATAATCGCATTCGTGTCAACTTGATAATAAATTCGTTGTGTGTATATTATCGTAATGGCTGGTTTGTAATAATAATGATTATAATATCATGTCGTGCCGCCGCCGTCGCGTCTAATCAAGTGGGTTCCTAATGTTCCTATATTATGGTTAGACCCGGAAATCAAACGTACCTAATGTTTATGATGTTGGGAGAAAATGTCATAAACACATCTAATAATGTATAAAATCGTGTTATTTTCCGTCAATTAATTTCTATTCGTCTTAAATGTTTTTAAACCACTCGTTGCTCCCAAATATTTAATGTGATATTATTCATTGTATTATATTATACTTAAATTATTACAACCGGAGCACACCACAATAACCACCAAACGGATTTTTATTAAGGAAAAATGTATTAAATTATGAAAAATGTATTATTTATTTTTATATAAACCTGTTAAAGTCTTTCGACATCCGCGATCGTTCTAAATACATCTGACGCATATTACACGCATAATACAGTGACGCAACGAAGCCCAGAGGGTGCAAATACTCAATATTATATTATATAGACTATAGACTCTACCCCTCCCCCCACCTACAACATTTCGCAGAGCAGCCAGACCAATATGTATTTACGTAAAATTATAAATAATAACAAAAAATGTAAAATCCATCATTATCTATATTCAAAGCGGAGAAAAACGTTAAAAGAAAGTCTTTTTTTGCTCCCATCAAAACAGATACCTATAAGATTACGCATCAATGATAATAATGACGCATTACATAAGACTACATTTTTCAAATTGGAAATGAAATGTTTTTATGATGTACAATTTTTTAAAAAAAAAAAGCCGAAATCCGGCAAACCTCAGAAATGCCTGAGCAAAATGCGAACTGCCCACGACACTTGGACACTTGGGGCTAAACGTCATATTTCGGCTTCCGGGCAAACATAGTTATGATGAACCTAATTTTGGCGAAACCATAGCGCCTATACATTTCAATTGTTCACTGTAGGTAGGTACAATGTTTTTTTTAAATATTATAACAATATTACAATATTACATAAACCTTTATAATATTTTCATTATTATTTATACGTATTTAATTATATTTAATCAATAGTATTCGTATTTTGTCGTTGTAATACGTACCTAACTAGTGGACAATGTGTGACAGAATATCAAGTAAGCAATATGTGAAAATTCGATTTTATGAACATGATCTGTCCGATTAACCAATGGCAACCAATAAAATAATAAACACTTATTTCTATTAATTATTTATCCTATAAACAATACCTATAACCGTTTATAAACAAAAATGTCCACCGTAAATCTTAAAACCCCTGTTTGAGCACCTCCCCGGGTTGGACCTATCTGGTCCAATTGTGAATCTAAATCATCACGGTAACCACTCAAATACACACAACAAATTTCATCAAAATCGGTGCAGTATTTAGGAATGCATAAAGGACACCCACATAGCCAGACAAACAATAAACAAAAATAATATAATATTATTTATATAATATATGAATATATAAAATATTTAAATATTTAAATATTTAAAAAAAATACATGGTACCTATCTACTGTGAAAAATTTAAATGTATAGACGCTACTCTGTTTGCCCGGTCAAATTGCCAAAAGCCGAAATATGAATTTTTCCCAAAGTATCGTGGGCAGCTTATGTTTTTCCCGATTTCAGCTTTTGCCCGTTACATAATATACTAATAAATGACGTAGCTTACTTATAATAAAACAAAATTACATAATAATTTAACTGAAATATTGTATTAGTACATATTACTTGCCTATTGCTTGCTATTGTGTATTTTTGCATCAAAGGTACTTACGTTAGTTTTTTTTTAATTATTTACTAATTAAAAAGTATTGACACAAATATTTGTCATCAGATTTTCATGTATATAAGCTTTGCAATGTTTTAGATACAAAAAACAAATATAGAAACAGAAAACATTATCATAGATTTTGGGAATGATATTTGAGTACATTACATAATATTTTCGCGTCAACCTCCAACACACGTGTATGAATATAGGGTTTTTGCACCCATACGTAGACCAATAAACCGCGGACTTGACATGCTCACGGACCTCCGGACATGGATGACTTATTACCGTATACGTGACACCTACGTGGAACGAAAATAATAACAGTAAGAATAATAATGATAAAAATAATACGCATACGATATTATAATAGTATTATATATGTGTATTTCATTCACAAATACACGCGATACCGCCACCCATGCGGCCGGTTCGATATTTATTTGCTCTGGAAATGGGATAGTCTGATTACACTTTGGCACGTTAAAACATTACACATTATTATCCGCGTCCGATTAGCATTCGAGTTTCTCTCTTGTTGTGTTGCCATCTCATTACAATATATGCGTCTCACCGGTGCGTATGCCCATAATATATTATGTGCATATCAGTAAATATATAATAATAATAATATTATACACCTGATATACTATTATTATGTTATGCGCACTCAGCAACGGCGGCGGCGGCGAAGAATAAAATATTACATTATACCTTTGCTGCGGACCGCACAAATAATCCTATGGATTTATGTTAAACGATAACGTCATATAATATAATATACTTCCATACGACCATATGCATGTAATATATACATATACATAACCATAATAATATATGCCGTACGAGTATTATAATATGTAAGTATACTAATTTTTACTTCCCGCCCTTCAGTTTTGGAAAAACCCATACTCCACTCGATGTCACGCGGCCACCGTTGATCTGACTGTCGTGCACCTAACCTAACCTACAGCAAGTGTTCATATTGTTCGTCTGTACTGATTATAATATTTACATACTTACGTATGATTGCCACAATAAAGTGATCGTTGATTATAATGATTCCCTACGTGACAATATTACATGAAAAATACGTTAAACTATTGTTATCGCAATTTAGAAATGATTTTTACCCATATAAATGCAGTTGTGTTAGTCATAAACTCGAACCCTCAAATTCAATATTGTTTTAATTAAGTAAATAATTTTTGGAAAACATTGTTTTTTTACCTTTTGTTTAACATTTAAAAAAAATATGGATGACTAATAGGCGTATACTGATAGTTAATAATTATGGATAAATCATGAGCAAGAGAAAATTTTTTATTCCACATTATTTACCTGCATACGCATAAGTTGTAGGCATTCATTTAGATACAACACGTCATAAGTTCAAAATTAATATACATTAATTTGATCAAAAAGTATATCGTCTACAGTTGACGTGTTAAGTGCAGTAGAACTGAACTGGTCTATAGGTGGGATAGCATTGTATGAAGAATAAGGTGGTGGTGTCATATCGATTCGAAAGTAATATACATTATAATTTATAATAAATCAGATAATGTTATTTCAATGACATTTTTTAAATGATTGTAAATATATTTACAGGAACCTATATCTTAGAATATCTTTAAATCAATGTAGGTATACATATAACGTCATATTGCATTGCAGTAGTTATATTACTCAAATCAGTGGATAAAATTGTTATCGATTACATAAGCCACGCAGTAGCATCGGGTTCTACGATATTCTATGATATATTATACTTATTTATACATAATATATAAAATATATATTGTCATCTGTTCAGTAATATATTGAACTTGTCAATTTTGTTTGAAAAAAAAAAATTGTGAAAGTCATATATTACAACTCATAAGATATCACATTAATGAATAAAACATCGTATAGTCGTGTACACACTGTTACAGCCGTTTCGCCTTCGGACGAACTTCTCTCATTGCGGTCAAAGGATCGAACAGCGGCTTGGCATGCCTATACACAATACAGATATGATTTTTTCTACGTGAAATATTGTTTAAAGAAAATGGACAGTATTAAAAACAGTTATGTGGAACGAAAATATGTATACTGTTTTATATAATAATATGCAGTAACAGAATATTCAAACTACAGAAACTACCTAAACGCCGCAAGTACGGTTAGAAATAAACAGAAGCCGCAGAGCAGTACGCACTTATAATACTCGTATGGGTATAATACCTATATATTATTATTATAAAAGCGTCATGTGCTCTGCGTCGGATTGCGTGCGCGAAGTGTAAAATGCAAGGCTGGGCAAGTTAATGATTTTTTTTAACTCAGTTAAGTTAAGTTAATATGCACCAATAACAAAAAGTTAAAAGTTAAAAGTTAATTTAACTATAGGTTAACTCAGTTAAGTTAAAAGTTAATACACATTTTTTGTTAACTTTTTATTAAGTTAAAAAAAAGTTAATTTGTTTATACAACGCTAACGTACTTAATTTTTTTCCAACCCAAAACTAAATTATAGGATATAGTGTTAATACTTCATACAGATTTCCATATAAGTAAGATTCGAATGATATAAATTTTTAACTTTAAACAATTTACAATACATATTTTTTGACATGAAAACAAAATAGATTGAAATAGTGAAATATTATAAAATTCAAAACAAAATAAATTAACTTAACTTACTTCTTAAAATGAAAAATTAACCAGTTAATTTCACGTTAATTAAGACAGAAATTTAATAAGTTAACAGTTAAGTTAATGAAAAGCCAAAAGTAACTAGTTAAGTTAAAAAGTTAAAATAAAATTAACTTTTTAACTTAACTTTAACTTTTTAACTCGTTAATGCCCAGCCTTGGTAAAATGTACCTACGAGTATTATGATTATAGGTAAATATATTATAATAGTACACAACTATATAGTCGACGATGTTGACACGGCTCGAGGAGAATCGTCGAAAAGTCGAATTAAAAAACGCGACGACTGCCAGCAGAGGTATGATAAATGGCCGAAACAATAGAAACGTAGGTATAGGTGCCTACTTAAAATATTTATATATTTAAATACGCGTCACACGCGCATAATATCATGTGCATATATATATATATATTGATATATTATAGACCTATCTATTTATAGGTATATATAGTATACGCCACATAAAATTAGAAGTATATACTATATACGTATATGTAAGATACGCGTGGTACTGACCCTTCGGAGCGATTGCCGACGAAAGGTCGTGCATATAATAATATATATTATTTCGATATAAATATATACGTGTGTTGGCGCGTACTTACGCCTTATGTATGTGTATTATATTATATTATGATATAGTTCGAGGGCACGGCGTGTTACCCGGTATTCGACGCTTATACCCATACATAATAATGTATACATATCTACCGTATAGGCCGTATATTATGTTGTGTACGTGTACGAAAAGGGTTTCCGGACGCGACCGCGTGTAATAATACTACAAGAACAATCGTTAATAACCCGCCGAGTGCACGGGAGCTCGACGAGCGCATTTGCATAATCATGTTTCAGGCGTTTGTAGAATAAATGAGTTACACGGGTTGCCGCCGCGTATTTCGTACCATGCATATTGTATACCTATGCAATAATAACGGCCGCGTAAGTTCACATTGTGTTATCGTTGTAAGTGTACCTGTACGATTGTTATTATACTATCATTATATGTAGTCTGTGCGCACATACATATACGCATGCATACACATATTATATATTGTGCGCGGGTGTGTGATATACACGCGCAATTTGAATATTTGATCGAATTACAATATAGATCGTATAGGTATAATGATATTATTATATTATGTATGCATGATTCGTATTATAATATGAATATGCGCGACGAAAATAATATTTTACGCTCACGAGCGTCGCGACTATACGATAGTATTGTGTCATACGCTGTCTGCACCTGAGCACAATAAAGCTCGATCACAGTATAATATTATAGGGTGGTGCAGGCGGCAACGAGCATTAAAACCATCTAAAAAAGCTACGGATCAAATCGGGACACTCGTTGGGTTCTTACGTGGATTTAAATTTTGAATTCTGATTCGAATTCATCGTCCGTAACGTCCCATAGAGGTCTTGCTCGAGACGGTTTCCATAATAACGTCCAAATAATCGAACGCTACACAATAATAGCCATATGTGCACACATGTGTTCAAAAAATTCAATCGTGAATGTTTTATTTTTTGTAAGTCAATCGTTGATGTTTTGAACGTTAAACTACTGTTTTGCCGAAAATTTCTCCGGTGATATATTGTAGGCCAGAGACACGACGATGAATTATTTAAATCTTTTTTTTTTTAAATTTGAACCCATCATAAACAAATCACAGGTCTTACAATTTTATGCAATTCATATGGCCATGTGTTTTCCAATTTCGAGCTCCACATATTAGTATAATAAATAGCACTTAATAAATTAGGTACTCTTGTATAATATTTTTATGTATATACCTAATGATATATTATAATATTATGTATGCCATTTCCGATTGGGACATGCGTCGACGACGAAGAAGACGGTCGTTCGGAGAATCGTATACTAATATTCAATATGTTATGTATAATATTATATAGATGCGAGTCGTAATCGTTTTGCCTACGGTCGCGTTCACGGTCCGATCTTAATTAACATTTGACTCGACAAAAAAAAAAAAAACCTAAAATCTACTCTGTGGCGTAATTATTATTTTACCACAGTCCATTTGGAAATGTATCAATCAATAATATTGTATCGTATAAGAACCGACCAGTCGTCTCTTTTACTCCGCTCTCTATCTCTATCTCACCGATGTGCTCTCAATCCGTCATCTACCCACGCCCGGACCGCACTTCACTATAATATTATATATTATAAGTTATAATAATATATTAATATTACGGCGCGCACCAATTATTATTTTTCGTACTCGTTCACGTGATGTGCAGTGTGTGTGTGTGTGTGTGTGTGTGCATATATACATGTATAATGTATATAATATATGGATGTACATATTGTATACATGTGTATAATACATACCGTCATCACGCCCGAGACAAATGCGCTTCCATTAGCGCGTTTAACAAGTGTTTCGAATTGACGCTGCGCCGCCGTGGTTGAGATTAATAATAACGCGCGTTCATCATCGCCGCCGTCACAGCCCCACAGCTGAGAGTGTTTTTGAAAATTGAATATTCCGAATAATAATATACGTCACATAATATAATATGGGCACGCGATTTACGGCTATAGGTATCATAGGCGATGCTTATTAGTTATTACAAATAAAGCGTTTGATTTATTGCAAATATTATTACGAGTACTAAAGTACATCGCGATCTATATAACAATTTCATGCAATATATTATGTTGGGCATTTAGGACGCATTCTGTACACGTTATTATATTTATTACTCACACATCCGCTTCACCGGGTTGCTGCCGAAGGAAATCTAACGGCTAGAGGCGATTTACAAAAAAATGCCAAGGACGATTATCATTTGTATTATTATTATTATTATTAGGCATTACCACAATAATATTGCTGTATATATTTATATTAAAAGTTGGAAGTATCACGAGTATAAAAATACATAAATATATTAATTGAGGATAATAATTAAAATAACATTACCTACGTTTTGATGAGTATTTGTCTCCGTGGCTACATACCTATATTATGATATTATAATAAGAGGTACCTACGCATTTACGTATAATTTATACCTAGTATGACTGCAGCAGTAGGTACTAAAAAATTACGCATTTTAATAATAATTGATTATTATAATCGAGCTGTCGTCAAACGTTACTGAAACGATACTAAATAAGCGTTGTAATATCTATCCAATTATGTACGATGGAAAAATGCTGGCATCATATAAATATTGTATAAATGTGTTGTAATATAGATGTGTCCACAAATATAATATCACCACGTAAAGATTATAATAATTAGTTTTAAAATGTTTAATAAATTGTTTGCTAGTTTATAGAATCTATTTAATATCGATTGGTCGGAAACTCTTAAACATCTCTACAATATATAGGTACCTATAACGTAGTGACACATGGTGCATATTATATTTCATACTATCTGTTTAGTGAAAAACAGTGTTTTTTCCATTAAATTGATTAAACATTTGATAGATTGCAAATACAAAATATATTATATATTTAAAACAAAATCAGTAATAAAATTTACTCCATACCGTGTCCGTATATAATAATATTATTTTTTATTGATCTTAAGCATCAGAAATTATGGTCATTAGCTTTTGTAAGGAGTTACGGTTGGTTGACGAACACGTGTATGTGGGGCGAGGAACCTGGGTTGTCAGTGGTCACCCATTTTTGGAACTAGGACGCCAGACGATGCTTGACCTCAGAACACGTTAGTGGATGAGGCTAATCACCGAGCTACGCCAGACCCCGTGTACAATAATATTATATTATGTTGTAGGTTCCGCCAAAAGTAAAGACTTAAAATATACCATGACTGCTTTAACAATAATATAATACAGACACGTGTTTACACCTTACAGTTACCCTCCCTCACAGTTTAAGAACCACCCAATGGCTTAAGTTACCACAGGTTTTAAAAAAAAAAAAAATAATATAATAATTTTAATCGACGATAAATTATTATTATTTTTCTATAGTTACTGTATAGTACGCATAGTTACTAGATAATTCAAAACAAAATCTAATTAATATTACAATGGTTATAAACACGGTAAAATTATTATGATATTTAGGTACCATTGCCTATTTACCATAATTATATTTATACATTTTTATCATATACGCAGTGTCGAGGTGTATAAAAATATATAATATAATGCATAATAACACCCCTCAATCGCTCAAGCCCTCGGTTACAAACAGACGGCGTATCCATAAGAAATAGAAATCCTTCGCTGGATAACTAATATTGTGATAAGATTACTTCGACCACGTTACAGCAGCTTTTTATTATTACGTAGCGGCGTAAGAGTAGCAGTTTTAGTGTTCGACTTTAATAGTGACGTACAAACACTATGATATAATATACATCGATCTGCCAATACGATACGACTACTGCGGCGCGTTACCAAAATATAATTTCATAATAATATTATACAACGACAATAATATTATAATGACTTAACGCTTGTGTATCACAACAAATATAATCTGATTCGATTGGTATAAAATACACAGTATAGTACGCATAGTTACTAGATAATTCAAAACAAAATCTAAATATTACAATGGTTATAAACACGGTAAAATTATAATGATATTTAGGTACCATTGCCTATTTACCATAATTATATTTATACATTTTTATCATATACGCAGTGTCGAGGTGTATAAAAATATATAATATAATGCATAATAATACCCCTCAATCGCTCAAGCCCTCGGTTACAAACAGACGGCGTGGCGTATCCATAAGAAATAGAAATCCTTCGCTGGATAACTAATATTGTGATAAGATTACTTCGACCACGTTACAGCAGCTTTTTATTATTACGTAGCGGCATAAGAGTAGCAGTTTCAGTGTTCGACTATAGTGACGTACAAACACTATGATATAATATACATCGATCTGCCAATATAATACGACTTCCGCGGCGCGTTATCAAAATATAATTTCATAATAATATTATACAACGACAATAATATTATAATGACTTAACGCTTGTGTATCACAACAAATATAATCTGATTCGATTGGTATAAAATACACTACCATGAGTACATTCCTTAATCAGCTAGTCGGGTTACTTATTTTTATCTTCACTCGTCGGCTGTATTATATATATATAATAATATTATATAATATACACATCAAATATAATTATAATACGCGAACTCGCTGCCGCATAGATTAAGATATTCCTCCAAAAATACCAGAAACCTTTTTAATCGATCGATCATCGTACAAAAATAAACCTACGAGATTGCAGCGCGAGAGATCTCCTCAGCTGTATGTGTATATATTTGCCATTAGTATTATAATAGGTTTGTGTAATCTAATACTGTATATTAGTATTGGGCCGGTTTCTATATTATGCCTGTAAAGTTTTTTTTTCGTAACAATCATTTTCACTCGTGTCACTATGGCTTTACAATATTTTAAAACAACGTTGTTAAACAATTATAGCAAACGCGTGATTTAATCGAAAATTCTAAAACTATATTATATTTTTGCGTTTTAAATAGATAATAGGTACTCATCCATAGGACTATTGTGATACGTTTCCAATGTGGCCGTTTAGTCGTATAATATGGAACAAGCAAAACCCAGAACCCAACACGATAGTCCGCGTGCCGATATCCAAGGTTTTGGTTCACATATACAAAAAGGAGCGGAAATATGTGGAATTCGATGTTCGAGGGACAGATATACGTCAGAGTAAAAGTTGGATGGACAATTGTATGTCGAAGCTTCGTCCCAAGACTCCGCCTGGGATGTGCGTAGAAATGAAAACACGTCCGATAAAAAAGTTGCACATCACAATCTACAAGAAAAAAAGGATTAATGTAAGTATAATATATACCTACATTCGACATGTGCACGCCACGTCATATTATTATATAATAAAATTATTTATTTCATATTTCCTAAATGCGGTTATGTGTTGATGATTAATATTGAACTTACATTAGTTGTGTTGGTTCCAATGAATTGAATTTATCCGTAGTCGATAACTCGTACATCTTTACGGATTTGACGAAACATGGTGATAATATCCACCGTAACCTCGCAAATATTATAAAATTGTAACATGAATTTCAAAAGTATAAATGCATAATTAATAAACTAATAACAAACTCAACCTATTTAGTAGTATACTCGCGCCCTTACTACTAATTATCTATATGGTTAGTAGTACTCGATATCGTATTAAGTATGATATAATTACTTAGTAGCTACTATACTTACCGACAGTTAGACGACGAACCCAATTATTATTATTTTATGTTGTTACATTGATTACCTTCAGAACTCCGACTCGGTATTTAATTAACCGGATTAATCACACTTTCTATATTACCAGTCTGAAATCCAATAAAAATATGCATATTATAATATTTTATTACTAAACGGTATTGGTGCCCAGATTTCGACTCTACACCAGCTTATCTTATGATGTTGTACCTATAGATGTGAGTATAATAAAATTGGGTGTTTGTGGAAAACGGTATGAACCGATTTCTTATATTAAAAGGACCTCCCTACAACGGTTATAGGTGTAGGTATATAAGCTATATTATACTATATATATTACATATATTATAGGCCATATGAGTTTGGTATAATTATTTTTCATGATACAAATAGGTATTAGGTGGTATACATTGTGTATTTGCAACTCGTGTATTATAGTTGTGTATGCCTATAGGTACAACCACATGCTGTTCTGAATCTGAATGAGGAAAAAAATGGTTTACGGTGAGTTGGTTAAAAAATCTAAATTTGAAGTCAATGTCATTGTAACGAAAAACTATTCCAATCGAAGACTGTCTATCAGTCTAAATTACTACTTACGTATATTTTCTGATATATTATTGATATTGAAATAATTTTCTATTACTATAATTAATACAGTAGGTTGAATTAATTTTTGTCGAAAACATTGCATTTTAAAAATCATTATGTGTATAAATCAATAATTATACTTTAAACGTTTCAAGTACCTACCTACCTACGAAAAACATTTTTAAATTACAACAAAATAACTAATAGATAGTTAATCTTCGTTTAAATGTCCAACTTCGTCCAAAGTTGAACTTCAGACAATCATAAAATGTTACTGTGGATTTACAGTCATCTATTTTTTGATTATACCATTAATTCCTTATGAGGAACTGTGTATTAAAAATTGATTTGCGTAAATATTTCAATTTTTCCTTAATTTTTTTTTTTTGTATTTTCCGACGCATTTTAAAACTAATAGGAATTTCTTATTTTTGACCACTCAAAGTTCCAACTATATTCACCTCCCTACTTGAAAAGATGCTGAAACAGAAAATCTGAGAATTCTGAAAAGTGATAACAGACAAAAAAAAAACACACATCGTTGTAAAATTCAATACATTCTCGGAGGTTAAAATATAAGTTTTAGTTTCATACTAATAACTCACAGTATAGTCTGTCGGACGTTGGACTATCCAAGTTATCGATCGTGCCGCACACGTCGGCCGTGACTGAAATAGCTCACTTCCCGCCCTTGCCACACAATATATAGGTACTATTGCAGATATTTGAAATCAAAAAATAAAGTAGGTACCTACCTAGTGTATTGAATCCAAAATTATTAAAATGGTTATAAGATTATAATATGCTATTGTCTATATGCCTCTAATGAATATTATATAACAATACAAACAATCTGTGACATTTTAAAATTTATTTACAACAATAATTGCCTTATGAATAATGACGACAAGAAGATAATTAAAATGTATTTCGTAAAAACGGGTGTGCCGCGTAAATTTCGCCATTTTACTTCACGGTTTCACGCGCTCCACAATCGCTTACAACTTGCCAGTTGCCGATCACCCATTATGTACCCGGTGGTATTAAATCATTCGACATTTTTGCCCAATGATAATATTTATTAGGTATCTCCGAGTAATAATTCATTTGCATATTTTTGGTCGCTGTTGGCGACCGCGGGGGCCACATAAACTACATTATAAACGAAATGCAGGGGGCGGCCGATGCCACGCACCACTTTCTTCCCAGCTTCACTCGATGTACCATAGGTACACGTATGATAATATATAGTTGCACCACTGTTAAATTTTCGGCTGTTCGTGAAGTGATCACATAATAATATTTTTTTTATGTTTCATATTTTAAATTTGATTTGAACGCGTGCGTATAAAATTGGATTTTTAATAAAACCGCGTTGGGTTAAATCAAACATAATAATATATAATTACACGAGAGGAATATAATACATTATATACGCATCTAATAAATAATTTTACGATGACGTTATAGTTATTCCTACTTATAAATAATTATAATAAGTTTATTTGAACATAATAATATAACGTAACGTTTATAATTTGCATATAGATACGCTTCCACGAGCTGCCGCAGTTTATAACACTCCTACGCGTATAGCGTCGCATTGAAAACAAAATCGTTTAAATAATTTAAATCATTCGAAAACGATAGTAATTAGTTGAACTGTTCTAATATAATATTCGTTTTCGAAACACGCTTGTTACAGATCCCGGTTGAAATTCACAAAGAAAACGAAATCATCAGTCAAAAAACCGTTCCGACCGCAGATAAATGTGCTAAATGATTCGATATAATATATTATATCCGCACGTAAATCTATCTACGCTTTTGAAAAAAAAATTTATATTGCGATAAAGTCAATAACACGCGGCGATTTATTTGTAAAAAAAAAAAAAGTAACGTATTTTATTTCTGTTTTACTTTGACTTTAAACATTTTAATGTTTTTAACAATTATTGGGTATGTATAATAGTGGTATTAATAATGTATAATATTATACCTACACGATGGTAATAAATAATAATTTATTATGATGATTCTTTTGATTTATATTTTCACGTCAAGCACCCATATACGAAATCGCGAGTAAATAAATAATAGTAGCCAGAACACGTCGGATGAAATATATATGATAGTGTACTTGTACGCAGAACGCACTTGGAAAAAAAAAATATTAAGAAGCGCAAAACAGGAAAAGTACCCGTATAAATTCAATTACAAATTTATGTGATATTATTACGTTTAAGTTTCTCTTGTTTATTTTAAGTATTATTGGCAAATTACCAATACCACGTGAGACAGGAATTTTTTCGAATTTTGATGTATATAGGTACGTGTGAAATGTGCGAACGTTTGAATATTGTAAAAATTCACATTGATCACATGCGTCGAATATTAGTAGGTTGAAGGTACACGACCTCGAATCGACGACGATTTTATACAATCGGATGTAATTAATTGTCAGCACATATAGGTATCGGCCGCCGTTTAGTCAAATCAATAATGTATTATATAATATTATATTATAAAATATTTTTTTCGATCGATAATATTCAAATTACACGGTCTTTTTTTCAATTCCCCCCCCCCCCCACCCTTTACCTCGGTATTTGTTTCTTTCGTTTACATCCATTAGTTAAATGGTTTTTTTTTTTTTTTACTGAAATACCAGTTTGCTACTTCATTATTTAGATGTATATGTATAATAATATATTATAATGTATAAAATCATTTTATAGATAATATACTCTCTCGCTGTATACAATAATCATGATAACACTGTAGGTACAGAAACATTAATAAATTTAGGTAGGTATATAAAATCATATTGATTTAAGTTCATGCTTATTAAAACTTACAAATCGTTATTACTCCGATCGTAAATTTTGCTTTTACATTAGTTTTATTTTTTATTTCCCACGGTTAATGCTTGCGAAATTTTTTTTTTTTTACATTTAAACTTGAGAATTTGATTAAATTAAAATGTATATATTATATAATTAATTGATCGTTGAGTAGTAAAAAATAATGAATGAGAAAATGAAATGGAAATTTAAGCGCTTATAAAATATATAAATGTTATTGTTATAAATATAGAATTCTATCAAATAATAATACAGCCACTATAAATGTCTTATCTTCTTTATTAAACTGCGCGGTGTCTATTATGCGAACCTATAGTTATAGATAGTTATTCACTTACGTTAAGATTCGTTATGTACAAGTATATAAGACATGTATATGATGGTCGCCACGTAAATAAAAAAATATAAATACCAAATTATTCCTACGTTAAATTTCGAAGTAATCTGATATGACGATGGTACCTATAGGTCAGGTATCTATAGCTACGCCTGTATTCGATATCTATTATTTAGACTGTCGAAATTCAATTAAGGGGTAAAAATGTACCCATCGTAATACATCCTTCGATCCTTCTCCGCAAAGCTTGAATCTGTGTTTAACCATGGCTGCAGGCAATTCATATTAATGTACCTATATAATATCCGATTTCTATCAATAATTATTTTAGTATCCAATATCTGGACAAGACACTATCGTACGCCGATCGCGTTTGCCGAGGAACTCATCAGCACGATTAAGGTTATGCGCACGTAGCGCAAATATCAATTTCATGAAATAGAAAAACTATTCAATTCCATATTATAATATTATATTCGATATGCGAGGCGATATTATTATAATATAAGTGTCACAGTCATGTTCGTTAAAATTATATTCTGACAATCTAATCATGTTAATAATCCTCTCGTTTTCTATATTAACGTGAAATAGTCGAATTCATCACGTATTCACAAACACGTCCACATAATATTACAATATACATATTATTATTATGTTACACTAAAAACAACTAACGAATTGTCAATTATAACCGCAACGGAATATTTTATTTTCACTTATTTTCACTCGACTGTTGCTGCAGTTGCTGGGTCTAAATTTACACGCTTCTGCGATTCTCGTATATTAAATAAGTATATACTGGTGCACCGTATATAGATTACATATTAGAATACACTTAATTACTCATGCCATTTTTAAAAGAAAAAATTGACTAAAATAGTCTATTTAATAGTTGGTTTTTACCTATCCACACCACCAGCAAACCAGTTCGATAATCTATGAATAACCATATTATATTTAAACCATATTATTATATAATATAGTCATTATAGACACGTCTAATAACTAGTTTTTAACTACGGTAGAATATTTCAAACATTCTTCCCGTTTCACTTAGACGGTCAGTGGTGGTGGAACTGGGAAGTGATGTAACTTGGTCGGGGATGACCCGTTAAATATAAGATATTCAGGGAAGAAATTAGTTCTTTTGAATATATTTTTACCGTAGCTCGGGAGCACGAGAGGTATTAGGATCTTAATATTACAAATAATTAACGATTGATCTAGATTATTATTATTACCAACGAATTTATTATTACTTACGATCTATACAAACGAAGTTACCACAAATGTACGGAGTTCTGGTGTGCGTGACGGAATCGCGGAGAACTACCTTTTTCTTACATAGTCATATTGGCCGGAGCCTTACAATCATAAAATATAATATAAGTGGCATCTAAACCGGAAGGGCTTAATATATTATAGTCAGCGCATAATATGTCTATTGTGCATATTATGATAATTCTAAAATAAACGTAATGATGTAACATACGTTACAGTGAGGTCTAAGATGGCATATTCATTTTTAAATCCCTTTCTTCACAATTTTTTACACATTTCACACGTTGGTTTGGTATATAATGACGAGATAAATAGCTTAAAATAAATGGAATAGCAAGCTATTATGCGTATATTGTATTTTTAATTACGTTGCGCCCAGATACTATACTTGGTTCTAATATGATAGGTGTCTGGTGTATAATAGGTGATCGGTGTACCTAAATCGAAAAGATGAAGAACCTCCTACCTTGCAGTAGTTATTTGATTAATATAGGAATGCAAATATTTCAAGTATTGCATTTACGATGCAAATATACTTTTATTGATCTTCAGCATCGACAACAGGGGCCATTATAATTTTGTAATGTGATGGGGGTGAGGGGGGGTACGGTTGGTCGAGGAACGCATGTATGTGGAAGATACGAGGGGTCGTCACAAAAAACCCCGGATGGTCACCCATCAGAGAACTAGCGTCGTCGACTGAAGCTTGACCTCAGAACACGTTAGTGACTGAGGCCAACCACCGAACCACACCGAGGCCCCAATATGAATATTGTATAATAATATTATAATACAATGATTTCCAATATTACATTTTTAATAACTGCAGTTTAGCGAGTCGCTATTAATTTATAACAGGTCATAAGATATGTGACATAACCTTCGGCCATAACGAAGAGACCCGTTACCTTCAAAGTCCCGGTGTTTCTGCAGTAGGCATGTACAGCAGTGGAAACCGACGCGGTGAAATAATGATCACGTGGTGGGTGTGAAAATAATTTGTTAAAACGTCTCCTAACACTACCCAAGAGTATAATATAATATAATATACGGTTACGCGTTATATTATATTATACCTACTGAATCTACACGACCATGGTTACCTGGTGTAAAATGGCATATAATATTATAACCTTTGTCGAGTTTTTTTACACTGGATTTATGGTTTGAAGCGATAACACTGTATAAGCAGAGGCGACAACCATGATGGCGGGTGTGCCCGTCAGTGGTATATCCGTAACTACATAATATACAATACAAATATGTAATATTATAATATCTCATGAAAAACACACACACACACACACATACCTCATATCTCATGTACTCGTACAATAGCATTGTCATTATTATGTGCACACACGACTGCAACTAAATTATACTGCAGGTGAACTCTATATGGCAGTTTTGGCGGTCGGCCCAAAAATCAAAATTGCAAAGCGAATTTTAATTG
Organism: Metopolophium dirhodum; assembly: GCF_019925205.1. NCBI lineage: Eukaryota > Metazoa > Arthropoda > Insecta > Hemiptera > Aphididae > Metopolophium > Metopolophium dirhodum. The sequence continues at coordinate 10,869,325 of NC_083565.1, forward strand.
GGAGCGCACCGCAAGTATAATGTAATTTATACGTACGACGTATACCTATATACCCAGGTAAATAATATTATTATATCGTTGTACAAGTGCAGTGTACGACGTCATTATGATGCAGTTTTGCGCGACGACCGCGACGGTACGTTATAAATTATGATAATATAATAGTGATCTGCATCACTAGACGATCGAGTTGTAGCACACTATAGAATATATATATATACATATATCAATAATATACACTAGCATATATTATTAATATTATACTGATTAATTATAATATAAGCCACGCGCGCCAAAGTCCATAATAATATGGGTGTGAAAATCGGACGGGGGACTACCGCGCGCCACACAGCAATCGATTAAGGCACGAGCGTACATAATAATATATATTATAATATATATATACATACTAGCAGACCCGGCGAACTCCGTTTCGCCACCAGATTCGTTTTAAGAAGCTAGTCAATGTTGTCGATGGTGGTCTCTCAGCTCGTTGTGCCGCATTAGCCGCAGTGAAGTAAACTCTTTGGCCATTTTCCAAATGCACTGCTAAATGTACAACTGTGGGATATCTTTCATGAATTTGAAATGACAATAATCGCCACAGTGCTTCATTAGTACTTACGTATCTGCCCATTTGGAAGTTGCTGATTTCGTCATTCACATTTTCCGACGCAATACCAAACACAGCCATGTCGCTGCCTTTTGTGACGTACTTGCACAAATATTTGATTGATTTGGCCGAATGACAACTCTCAACGTTTGCATGTGTTTCGAAAATTCGTGATAGCAGCGGGCAATATGGTACAATGAATTCATTTCCGATCTCAATCTCTTGATTTTGAACTTTAACTTTGATAGTTCGACCGTTATCTTCTTTTGAACGCCGACGATAAACTGGATATCCATCGTTCCCTGTGACTGTTTCAGCAACTAACGGTCGCGGATATCGTTTTGTGCACTTTCCATCAGCCATGCAAGGCGATAATGGATTTAATGCACCGCACGGTCCATGCACCATCTGTGTCGTCACAATGTCGTGTAGACGGGGATCAGTGACTGGATCAGGAATTTCAGCTGATATGATGTCATCCACTTCATTTGAATGTAATTTGTTCAGCAACCAAATTAGGATATGAGCATGCGGTAGTCCACGCTTCTGCCATTCCACCGAGTACATATAACAACGTGTGTCACCAAAAACTCGATACTTAGTAAGCACATCCATCATAACCTTGAGTTTTTGCTGAAATACTCTGGCGATTATGTCATGGCGATCTTGCGGTTTTTGACCCGGTTCCAACTCGCGTTCAATTTCCGTCCATTTCGGATTGCATGTGACCGTAATAAATAAATCCGGAGTTCCATAATTTCGCACGTACGTCATAGCGTCTTGAGCGTATTCGTGCATGTGGCGTGGACTTCCGATATAAGTTGATGGGAGAACCGTCAGTCGTCCAATATTCTGAACATCACCATCTGAATGAATAGCATCACGCAAGTGTATATAGTCCTCAGATCGTAGCTTTGGCTGATTGAATCTGATGAACGCTAAACGTTCGGTCTCGACTTTGACATACATGTCGACAGCGAATTGCTGGAATAGCCGACCGCACTTCAGAATGACATTCTCCTCATGTGTACGAATCATCATACGATACGCATAGTAATTCATTGCGCTTAGATTTTTATTATTCGTTGATACTCCTGAAAATGCAAAATTAAATGAATTGTTAATGGAAACCAATAAAAGTAATAATTTCCGAGTGTGTTTTTAGTGTGTGAATATTGTACCTGTAATTGGATCGACCATCTTCAACGTGATGTCGTATCCGTCTTGCCCTTGCCAATAAATGATTGGATATTGTAACGCATCGTACAAACGATGTGTCTCGTTTACACGATGCATGATATTGCTTCTTCGCTGAACGACAATGTCTCGTGATTTAGTTGGATCGCCAACAATAATTGCAGCAACATCATTAACGGTGGGTGCATTGAATCTTCGCACATGTTCACCTGTTGGAGTACAATCCGCTCTTATGACAAATTTGTGCGTATCCGATGGCATTCGTTCCAATGCTGTTTTGAACATATTAACCACAGCATTATTAGCGTGAAAAAATGCTTGCAACTGTTCAATAATTCGTCTCTTTAACTGTTGTGCTCCCTGTATATTGCACCGCACGTTCAGCTGATCCACCATCGACGAAATGAAATATATTTGCAGAAATTGATGCGGTTCATCTGGTGTGGTTGGCACCATTGAACCATGCAAATGATATATTTGACCTTGCACGTCGTTCTCTAGGCATTTTGGACTATGGACAGAGTGTTGAATTTAACTTCAAATGCACGATCAACATAATTTACACTGAGCTTAAATGAAATTAACTGAGCAGAGAATAATGACTATCTGTCAAACACTTTATCACGCACCGTTGCTATTGGTTTGAAGTACATGCTATGTATAATAGATGGCGCTGTATGTGAAAAACGATTTCCCCACTTTTCTGTTGAATTTTTCCTGAATTTTCCAGAATTTTCTTTGCTATAAACCTCACGGAGCCCAAGACCTTTCCAACGAATGCAAAACCGTGGCAATCGGTTCGTGCGTTCTGGAGTTATAGCGTCAGGGAGGAAAACCGGACTTATTTTTATATAATAGATTTGATGTATATATGTATATATTATATATATATATTTGATGTATATATGTATATATTATATATATATATTTGATGTACGGATTTGGGTGCGTATATTATATTATTATATATATCACACCGACTGCGGGGAGATGGCTGTATGTAAACTGCGGCAAAATTAACCTTTTTTCTAAAAGTTGATATGTAAACTGCGGCAATTTATTTTATATACCTTCTATATACCTATACTATATTATATAGTACCTAAATGATATATACCTACCCATGTCTACCTATGTACGTTTATCATTTAATTAATTATGTGATGTTGCGTCTTGCGTAGAAATTGGTAAGGTAAATCCAAATGTATTTTTAAATTTTAACAGAGCATATCGGTAATATTGGTTCTTTTACAGTTTTAAATTCAAATTTAAATATTAATCAAAAATAAGTGGTAATAAAACGTGGGAATGCGCTAGTAAAACATGCAAGGCCAAATTGGTCTTCAACAAGGGAAAAACTCTAAAATACAAGATAAATCAGTTTTTGATCAGTTTAGTAATAATAATATTTTTCAATTTTTCAATTTTTTTTTTTTATTTTTACGCCTAATACCTTATGAGTTTCTAGAGACTTCTATATGGAGTATACTATTATAGGCAATGTTCATGTTACAAGATAGCGTACAAACTACAAACGTTATCGATCACGAAGTTAGGCCACCGATAAAATACGTATTATACCTAATTAAACGATAAACGTATAATATATAGGTTATCGTATCGATATGTTATTATATAGGTAGAATATATAAAATAAGTTACCTGGCTAATAACCTCAGCTGTTGAAGCCTTACTCTTAATAAAAAAAAAAAAAAAAAAGTTGCCGCGGTTCGTATAATGTATCTTATCGGTTTTGTCACAGATTGTATAATGTAAAATTTTTTTTTGCCGCAGTTTACCATCTCCCGGGGAGATGTTTGCGGCAGGTGTTATAATTGGATTAAGTGACTGTATATAGTGTGTATAATATAATGTTATGCGACATTGAAATACGAGTGCGTTTAATGTATTTAGGTACTACCTACCTTTAAAATCACTGCACTCCGGGTCGTCGTCGTCGTCGTCGCATCGAAACGATTATAACGATATGGGCGGCCGATCCTATTTAGAAAATCATGTATATACATATTATGTATAATATGTACTATGCGTCTATGCATATATGTGGTACTGCTGCAGTATCGTTGTACATACATAATATTATTATATTCGTAAATCGCGGCGGCGGTCGGTCGTGCGAAATAAAAACAAATTTCACGTGATGTCGGCGGCGGCGTAGGTATATAATATAATATTATATTATTATATACGTGTGTAGAAGGTGCCCGTAACCAGTCGGTCTGGTCCGACCAGTCGTCACAACTCATCGGCGAAAAAAAATATACGGCGGCGGCATCATCGGCGGTGGTAGATATAGGTAGGTAGGTAAAGGTATACCCTACCTATATATTACAGTATAATATTATGTATCAACTTGTATTATTAATCGCTCATACATACGGTAGACATATATAATTATTATACTTAACCCATATAATATGGTATTGGAGAAATAAGCGCGTACTTAGCCGAACGCATTATAGATCCCACTAAAATGCATAGGTATTATATCGTACAACGACGCAGTTTTAGTGTGAAGACGACGAAACGTTTGGCGACAGCATCGAAATAATAATATGTAATACACTAAATTATACCGATAATTATTACCAGGGGTGGCCAAACCGTGGATCGTATACTATCGTAAGACGCAAACAACTTAACACGTACAAGTATATAGTAAGCATTACACAAGATTATACCGTACAAAATATTATAATCCGACCATTATTTTGTACGTTGTCATATTATTATACCTATAATTTCAAATTGCACACATTGTATTACATTGAAATATTTTGGTATATTATATTTTTATTTACGAAAACTTATTGAGAATTTATTTTTGTCGTGCAGTTCTAACATATTTTTCATTATTTCGACTCTCTCACCGCCGACCATCCCAGCTATATAGGAGTCAGCTATACTTTTATATACTGTATTTTAAACAGGCGTTAGGAGTCAAACACTCGTGTCCGCTGAGATCGCGGCGTATAACCGTCCCGATACCGTTCCTATACTATCAACCTAGGTATATAATAATATATTAGAGTTTATATACATACAATATGTGTATAATTAACGTGCCCCGTCGCCGGACGAGCGCTTCTTCTGTCCGAGACCGACCAGTCGGCCGACACGACCTGCAACCGAATACCGTATAGTTATTGCCCGTCGCGTAGTAGATACTCATACAACTTACGAGTAATATTATTTATATATATATATATATTATACTTACATACGTATATTAGGTACCAACAACGTGAAATTAACTCGTCACGGGTCACGTCGCGGCGGTCCGGTTGTGTGTGTATAATATACTATATAATATATACTTCACCTGACAAAGTTCATCAGCAGCTCTATTATATTATATTTAATATAAAAATGCATACGCCACCGCGGTCATGCGTATGGAGTACAAATAATAAAGGTTATACGTATTATACGTATGTATAGGTAGGTAATGGTGTAGTGCCTACATAGGTATATTATGATACTGGTGCTCGGGCACGGTATAACATCTCGTATGGTAGATATAATATAATATGCGCGCGGTGGTTGCGGTCTTATGATATATAATAATAAAATAATATTATCCTAATGACCTCTCGCGCTCGGCTATTAATTATTGTTGTTCGAACATGCCTATACCGAATGCTCCGTACACATATTTTATGCAGTAGTATATAATATGTAGTGTTTATCATGTACGTACATTGTGGTTTATTATATAATAATATTATGTCGTCCACAGTAACGATTATTACAGTGGACCGCTGTTATATCCGCGCGGACCACCCACGCAATGATCGCATACCGATATAGGTATAACGTGCGTATATTATGTTTAAATGGTACGAGGGGCGTATATTGGATATTATGCGTATATTATAATAATAATATGTATATATATACATATATTAATAGGGATCAAATACGATGACGACGGTATACGAATAATAAACACCGCAATATATCTCAACTACCGTTTAGCCCGCGACTTTTTTTTTTATAATATAATATTATCAAGACGTATGCACACAGGTGCGCGCCCTATATATATATATGTATATATATATTCTAGTCGAATGCGTATAACGCATACCTTATTACAACACATGTATATGGGAGACTTATAATTCAGTATGATGTATGTATAATAATATATTACATATAATTCCACGACCGGAACCGAATAAACGCGATTTAGTGCGCATTACAATGTTATCATTATTATTATTATTATTATTACCATTATATTATACGTATTTCGTTTCGATCGCTGTCGTACGATAAAAATAATATATAATATAATGCGCACATCTACATGGTTGTATTATAATAATATCGCTGTCGTGCGATTCGCATATTCCGCGATCGCCGACGCGGTCTCCGGATAATATGCGGATGGACGGTTATTTTTCTACTTGTATATTATTACATTGCATTATAATATATTATAATAATACACTATAACTTCCCAATGCGCTCTTTGTCGAAGAGATAATGATTATGTACGTACGCGTCTCGCGAACTTCGCGGTCCGCCGCGGCGGCGGTTCGAAACCTTCGCGTGATTTTTATCTATACACACGCGCACGCGAATTTTATTATAACAACGCGTATACGAGCTTCGAGTTATATTCCGCGGGACATCATAAATACATGCTCGTGAGCGCATAACTTTACAAGAGAGCATAATAATATTATAAATAGACATTGACGTTTTTAATTGTTTGGCGATTTAATAAAAAAAAAAAAATATATATATACACGTGTAACGTATAATAATATGTGTATACAGTGTATATTATGTATATTATATGATATTAATATGTACATCACCAGACATCCGCGATGGGTGCCGGGTAATATACTATATTAATAATAGTGATAATAATATATAACTGCAGCAAACTGTATACAACGCAATAATATAATATATTATTATTATTATTATTATTATATATTATATTGCTGCAGGTACGGTATAAATGGTATAATGTGTTTAAGCGTACCTATATATACATGGACACGGACGAAACACATTATTTTTATTTCGACGATGCTATCGCCGTGTTCCGAATAAATGTTTTTTTTTTTTTTAACATACCTATTCATATTCATATTCATATTATTATCATTATCATATCAGAGCACCTGTGCGTAGGTATACCAGTATAAAACATGATAATATTGTATCACGCTATAAAATTATAACAATTTACATACAAGGTATATAATGTATAGTCGCGTTTGAATATGCATTATAAATATGTTTACAATTATACCATAATATGTGTGCAGGAAATAGGATCAATGCGTACCTATATCAATAATATATGATAATACGCTGTATAGGTATTGCTGTTATATATCGTGTCCATATGAGTCGTGTATTCAGTATCGTAATAAGGACATTCCTCGCCAAGTATGATATATTATTATGTAGGCACAGAGTGCCTCATCGTATATTATTATTTTATTATGCCCCTGCAATCAGTCACATTTGTTAAAATCGAAAACATTATATTTACTGACCACGCGCTTGAAAAAAAAAAAACAAAACATATTTGATACATACAAATCTGAAATAAACAATTTATATTACCTATATATATATATATATATATATAAGTATATAACTCACGTATTTACGAATTAAAAAGTCAACATTTTAATTCCTATGAAGTATTAGAATTTCAAACGGTTATACCCATTAAAATAGACAATGTATAGACAGAAGACCGTGTAAAGTCAATAGTACATAATAATATGTACTTTATCTAGTCTCCATCAAAAACAAAATATATACGTCAATTTGGATTTGTATTCCCTTCTGGATAATATCATTGCAATAAATAATAATTGTTATCATATAATATTATTATTACATTTTCTATTACCTACGTATCTACTGTTAAATATATTATGCACAAGTGATATACTTCCGTGACATTATGATTTGTGAATGCACCTATCTTTGTACCTGTATCACACTTCCCCTCACACGCCACCCCTGAGTCAAGATCGTGACCTTCGGGCGTCAACTGGATCGTGACTTTTCTCGATGACATTTGCGCGTACGTGAAAACACATCGCTAAAGAGTTTAAGAGGCATATAAGAGTAATAAAACAGTAAACTATAACATGGTAGGTACCAATAGTATGTATATTATTTTAAATTTCTAGTGTCGGCTTCGGGTGCAATCAAGCGAGACTCCACGTTGTTTCCAACATACATATATAACTATTACATCGAACGGATATGGATTAGATTGATCGTTATATCGCGTTTTAATATCCCAATCGCGAACATTTATTTCCCAGAAAGTTAAACATAATATGTCATGAACATTAGGTAGCTTAACACCAACGTGTAACATGCTGACTGGTTTATAGGTATAGATTTATGCATATCCGATCTGCGGGCAGATTATGATATTATACCTGTATAGAGTTAGAAAATATAACTAGAAAAATAAAAACCAATTTGAATATTATTAGTCATTACTATTATTACACTTTAGCCGACAGCTTTTATGTTGACCTGTAACATATTATGCGCTATATACGCTAAAATGATAAAATATTTACAGTTCATAGTTTGTACCGATATCGCTAGGTAAAAACTTCAACCGTTAATACTATACGATCGATCATTGAGTATCGACGTTGTGCATCGAATAATATAGTATGTAAGCAATACACCAATAACATATAATAATATATTCTACGAAACGATTCGTGTAGACGAATATTATTCATACGTCTGCAATATCACTAAATTCCAAACATTTAAATCAAGACTATAGCTATCTTTAATTTATTTTCTACGAATTCGTCTTGGACTCCATACCAGATACAGCCCAAAAAATTAGATATTTGATCTTGGATCAATGGACCTCCTGGAAATTTGCAACTATCGAACACAAAAGCGGATCTTCACCTGGTCTTGATAAGATATCCTCCGATTTACTAAAAAAACATAGTTTAACATTTTGTAAGCCATTAGGTCATATTTTTAATCCATGCATATCACAAAATAAGTACCAGATGCCTTTAAAGTAGCTATAATAACCCCCATACATAAAAAAGGTCCTATCTCAGCTCTCAAAAACTTTCGTCCGATATCAGCTATCTCAAACATAGCTAAAACATTTGAAAAAATCATAAAAAAAAACTTATATTCTTCTTAGAATCAAATAATCTTCTTTTTGAATATCAATTCGGTTTTAGACCTCATAGAAGCACGGACCAAGCAATAGCTAATGTCACAAAACTTATCTATACCGCACTCGATGAAGAAAAAAAATGTGCTACAATTTATTTAGATCTGGCTAAAGCCTTCGATACAATGGATCACGATAAACATGGGCCTCCATACGAGTTTTCCTCAGTGAGGCCCAGTAATCTTTCGATATTAATTTAAATAAAAATAAAAATAAAATACCACCACTGTTGTACGAATATAATATAATTTATAAATTATTTTCTACAACCAATAACGTATGAATATACAATATTTTATCGATGTTTTGAAAGTGAAATTTAAAGATACATTTAAAAGGTTAAATTTAAAGATAAATCATTGCGGCGTAGGTCATATCCACGTTACCGTTACTGGCTTATAGTATGCGATATGTTGAGCAATGGTGTTCGTCCGCGGTTTATTACATACACAGAATTAAATTTGAGTTTTTAACGATCCGTTTTTATTTTGAATTAATTTATAGATGTTATACGATCGTTATTATATCAGCTAATATTATAGTATAGACCCACTGATAATGTTCAGAGGTGCCTTAATATGACGTACCTATCTTATACTAACAATATATGAATTTCTCACGAAAACTCATGTCATGTTAGTTTACAAAGCGGAAAGTAATTTAAAAAAAAAATTATCATATGTGTTTAAACATAATCTTTTTCTTGTAGAAAATTGGTTCTAGTTACTACTTTTGGGAGATCAAAATAGAGAATTCTCAATTCCATTAAAAATAATCAGGAAAAACTAAAAAAAAAACCATAGAATTACTCGATATTATTCATCTACAATGAAAATCTATGATCATAATTTATGTTTTTGTTAATAAGTAATACCATGATAACGAAAAATGGATCAGAAATATTTTATGGTGTATCCAGCCCAAAAACATATTTCAGTTAAAACGAGCATTTGTTGGAATATTAATATTGTTATTAAAATAATTGTTGGTAGGTACCTTGGTTTCCAAAAAGTTAATCTGTCTTCGCTTCATCGTTTTTCATTGTATTCACTGTATGATTTACCATTGGATTCAAATTTAACACAGCATCCATTACAGGGCCTACACAATGAAAAATTACACTCGACTCCACGTCTCCACTGTATATTATAATACAGTAGGTAGAGTAGTGGTTACCTATTTTCTTCCCTTTAAGTATCATCCTATAAAATAAACGTAACATATTATTTTAAAAAAAATTAATATTTATGCCATTATAATATATTACAATGCAACAAAATATAACATTGTATTTCCATGAGTTATTATAATTTGTTAAGTACTTACCTACTATGAATCAATCATCATGAGAGGAAAATTAATACAAGCAGTTTAATATTAGGTATTATTTTCGTAAACATTTGAAGATTAACGTCTTGGCCACTAAACCACGATTTTAAGGGATATTTTATATAATTTGTATATGAATGCACTTGCAACAAGGATCCAATAAAAATATAAACTATATAATATAACCATTAAAAAAAAATTCCAACATATACCCTATAGCCAAAAATGAATAAAAACTATTATGGATGATTTTTTAATTGTTTGATGTTGTAGGTAGTATTATATTACTACTGTTATGTATTTTTTTTTGTTTGATCGCCTATTTTCAGGTTTGATTCTCAATACAAAAAATAATATGAATAATGCATACATAAGGCGGCTACGTCAATTTTAATAATTATAAAACTAATGATATTATACTTAATATAAGAAGACTCGTTTGCCGCCCTTTACCTGGTTCAGATCCCAAGCACTGCAGGGTGGGTTTTACACCCACGCCACTGCACCGGACTCCGTGTGACTACAAATAATTATGTAATAACAATACAAAATAATAGGGAAAGTTCACGCACGTGCGACCTATGAATTGGCACCTGTTGACGAATAAATCACATAATTTGATGCAGCGTTAAACAGAACAGGCACATTTACAGAACCACGTTTGTTCGCAATGACCGCTGGTAAACTTTAACCACCCTGAAGTTATGGAAAACTACATTAGTAGGACAACAAAATTATTATGCAAAACGATAGTTTACCAAACGATCAAATCACAATGTATTGAACATAAAAATGTGGTTGAATATAACTGCAGACCCATGGTTAGGTTAGGTTAGGTTAGCACATGGTCGCACACAGGACGATCAAAAACCTGAATTGTAGACAAAATGTCAAACACTTCATACAATCACAAAATACGACAAAAAGAACATTATATACTGATTATTGACTACATGAGTTGCAATTTTTGATGGAAACATAATGAAAATTAGTCTTTGAAAACGATAAGGGTTAGAAAACCCTTATCGTGGTATTTGACTTTTATAAATAAATATATAATAATAAGATGTAGTTATAGATTAGGATGACCGGGGTACAGCCGTTGTATATTTAGTATATGTCCCCTTAATATTACAAATATCAATTTTATATTATTGCTGTTTATGCAATATTCATATATTTTATAGTAAACACTTTTATTTTTTTATCAACCAAATTCATAAAATAAACTTAAACCAATCGAAGTATGAATAATGTAAATAATTTGTTTGTGCATTTTTGGTAAAATTAAATTTTTATAATATGTTGTATCATTGTGCCTCAAGGCCGTAACCCGTAGGCACTAGGCACACATCCGAATTAATATTTATTTAATAATATATTGTTTTCGTTTATCCAATTATACAGAATTTGTAATTATTTTTATATTATTATCTGATTGTGATTTTTATGCGTATTGAAATAGTTGTATAATTCAATTTACATATAAATATCTGAAATTAAGATACGAGTTGTGTTGATTATCCTCTTATTTAACATTTTATTTATAAAATTGTTTTCAATTTTATTTCCCAAATAATTTTGGTGTATTGTATAATGTTTACTAATCAGATTCAAGTTTATAATATAGGATGAGCTACCTATATTAAAGATTGTATAATTCTAGGTAGATATCTGATAAAAGTGTATTATAATTAGTATATTCCACAATCCACTGTGCCGATTTTTTTTTGTATCACACCTTATAATTAAAATTTTTATACGAATACATTTTTATGTTAATCTTCTTATAATTAAAAGACAACGGAACTTATATAATATTATGTCGAATGCATTGTTGAGTATATTTCCTACACTATGGTATTATGAATGTAAAAACGTCTGTATATTTCATAGTTGTAATAGATTTTATTGATTTTAATTATAGTCAAATACCTAGGCAGGTACCAATTTTAATATTTTTGAAATATACCGTCGGATGACAACTATAATGTCACCGAGGGTTAAATAACGGAAAAAATAGTAGAAGGCTTATTATAAAATATAAATCATTACAAAAAAAAACCCGTTTAAATTCGAGTTGCAGGTCATTGTGCGGGTCCATTATTAACTTGTCATCTTAAATTTGAAATAAAAATAAGCTGAAGATTATTGCACTATATCGTTTATATCCAACCATTACTAATTCAAGAAAACTGACATTTTAATAATATTAAAAAAATCCTTGTAACATATAAATACCTAAATATAGGTCTTCTGTGTAAACTATAATAGAGTGTACACTAAATATTGTGGTCAAAAATCAAAATACGATTTTACTAATCGCATTACTATAATATTCATCCTGACTTATTTATTTAATGACAATACCAACCGTAGCGCCGTCAAACTAACGTGGGTATACAAAATAAATAGGTAATTGAAATTGTGTAACGACTGCAACTGATTTAATATAGACATGGTTAATGCAATACTTCCTTTCTCGCCGTATTTATATTTAATACAATATATTTATAATCCCAACAGTCGTTGTTATTTAATGGGTACCTTTATTACCTATTACAAAACTGATAAAAACCGACCGGTCGTAGTTTATAACTGGTACATAGTATACATATAGGTACGAACTTTTTTTGCAAATTATTATTTTTTTTTATTTCAAAACATTTCCGGTAAATTAATATTTTCCAGGAGACTCGTATAACAACTGGATCGTTATCAATAAAAGTAATATTAATAATAGATTCCTCGTACTTAGAAGGATGTTGATGGCTTATTTTTTAACCCCAATAACGATAGTTAGAGGGAACTCTAGCTTCCGTTATACGGGTCATAATTTCTATCAATCACACAAAGATTTTGTTTCAGCAGACAGAAATAAAATATGTTTTTGCTTACCTATATAATATTATATGGTTGTTATTAGTTACAAATCATAATATTATATTACTATTATACAATTAGTAGAAATATTTCATATGTTATTACAAATTGGCCGCTCAACGTTTTCATGTTGAAAAAAACTATATTATATTACCATTTTATGATTATTATTCATTATTTTAGTTTTTCCTAAGATTTAAAGTTCATACGTTTTGTCGTTATTGAGATGAGTCAGCCAGTGAGCGTTGGCATCAAATAAACCACTCGAAGTCAAAAAGCTTTTTCGTTCAAGTAACAACCTCACTGTATCAAGTAAATTCTAGTTTTTCTATTTCCACTTACATTTCTTTTCAATATTTAACAACAATTAAACGAATACACTTTCCCCAACTTGTTTTATTTTTTAAAAAAAAACCCCATGGATTGTATTGTCATGGGTGAGGTACTACGGGCCCGTGGTGTTCTGCATTTTATGGGACGGTTCGTGCTTTTTCTACCTATTCGGTACTCGTCGAATACGTACGGTCAATATAAACACCTATATAATTTACCAATATATAATATTATGAAGATCTCTGTACGTGGTTAGTTTAAGCCAAACGGTTTGGGTGATAGTGATAATGTTTGTAACTACAATAACACGATAAAAAAAAAAAAGTGAGTATAATTATAAGGCCTACGCGGTAGCCATCTTTTAAACAGGTTATGGCACATAATATGAGGGGCTGAATATCACTCATTATATCGACTCCCCCCCAGCCAGAATACCGTTCTGCACAAAACCCATCGTGACCAATGCCGCCGTATATATTTTATGCGATATATTATAATAGTATTGGCTTATTGGAACAAATCCCTCCTACCACAATGCAAAATATACCGATACAAAAACATGTTGTTCTGCAGCGTTTGGTTCGTGTAAACTTATATTTCGTGATTTATCTACTTTTCTGTTATTGGACTTTCTATACATTAATACATATTATAATATATACCTACCTACATTTATGATACGAAACACGGAATAAAAATGTATACCTAGCTAGTACCTATATCTAAATACCTAGTGCAATTGAATCCAAAACATGTACACCCATAGATCAAGAAATCACGCATATATATATATATATATATGGCTATATATTATATATGTTATACACACGCATATAAATTGCACTATATTATAATATATTGTAATGTCTATTGAAAAATACGAAGAGTTTATGTAATATGTAATTTTCTATACTGCACCTCTAAAAGCAAATATTATAATATATCATAATATCACCATTATAGGTATATAAAAAAAAAGTAATGAAAACATCTCTGTCGAATGCTGTTGACACGATATCTAGTATATCTACGTATATAATATACTAGCTGTCCCGGCCTGACGTTTTCCGAGCCAAAGATTTCATTATTGTTTCTAAAATAAATTTGTAAAATAATGTATAATATGCCATATTTATACTACTTTATATATGGGGTGACGGAGTGGCCATGCGGTCTAAGGCGTCGGAGCCGACGCCGGCTCGATTCCTTGGCCATGGGCGGCATTTTTCTTCGGGCAAGTCACGGTGTCCGGAGAACAAGTGCCGCCATCCCCCACCCGGGCATGGCAGATACCTACGGGTGCCCAATCAAAAATTCTGCCGAACCCAACACACACGTGTTCCTCCCCCCTACCAACATTAACAACATACAAAACCAATACAGCTATTGGTCATAGATGCCGGGCTTAAGATCAAAAAAAAAATAAATATTTATATAATATGTATAACCAAACGCAACAAAATATAAAAAAAGAAAAGAAATTCTTTTTTCGTGATCTGAAAAAAATGCATGTTTAAACTACACAAAACTTAACCTATACACTATATAAACATCATATAAATAGGTTAAAACGCTTTTTTCGTACATAAGTGATATAGGTTCGATTTTTGTTTAGAGATCTGATTCCCCTCCCACCAAAAAAAGTTATGTACCTATACGCCAGTTATGTAAATTGTAACGTGAAGTACAGTACCTACGTCATCAGTACCCATACCTAAAACCTAATAAAAAATAATAACGCTCCTATAATTATAATATTATAAACCTTTTTATCTTGAATAATAATCAACACGACTTTTTGTACTGTTATACTTGTTATAAATATATAGCCATATAGGTTTATATATGTACCTATATAAATTTAACTTTGATGTCAATTTTTATTTCTAACAAAGCGTACAACTAGGTATTCAATTAACTGCAATAATATAATAATTGTTATTTATTTATTGTTAATTCAACAATATACTCAACCAATGTATTAGCCTGCGTGTGTGTGTGTGTGTGTGTGTGACTAAGTGTCTGTGTAAGCGATTCACACCATAGTTTATCATACTCATGTTTCTGAAATTTGGCACATATAGGTATATAATCCTATACGAAATATATAGAAATACGTAACAACGATAAATAGGATCGAATATGTTTAAATTGTTCATAAATAACTACAGCTATACCTAATAGGGAATCAAATACAAAATACAAATATATCGACATTAATTAATAGAACGCATTAAATTACATAGGTCTTATTTATGATACGTCATGGTTTGCATAATTAGATCACTGACGAGTTATACGAAAATAGCCTATAACGTTGCAGTTAAAACAAAGGAATTAGGAAACGTAAAAACGCATTCTGGACCGTTTCCAACGATCTTTTTTAACCTTTTATAAAGGGGACTACACCACTATATTCAATAATCTAAGTTAGGCCAGATATTATTATAAGAACAGTTAATCTTTCGTAATGCATTAAAATTCTTAAAAGTTTTGCAGCAGCTTTTTACAATTCCTATAAGTTCCATTGCTCTATTCTTACGTAAATTTAGATTTTTTTGCAATTGTTCAAGCAGATTAATGTCTCAATATTAAAATTTATAACTAAAGAATAAACATAACTAGTAAGAAGAAATTACATGAGAAAATTGTACACTTATTTACATTGAGGAATAATTTATTAATGTTATACACCAACTAGAAAAGACACTTTTAAATCGCTTTGCGTAGCTATTGGCGCGGCGTGGTGGCTATAATCAATCACGTAACGTGATTGAGAGAAGTTACGTCCACTGCCACTAGTTCCCGGATGGGTGATCATCCGGGTTCGTTAGTGGCAAAAACCATGCAACACATATACGTTTCGCTAACCAGCCGTACCAACCGTTCCAACCCAACAAAACCTTACAGGCTAATGACCTCAGTCGTCGAAACCCTAAGGAAAAAAGAAATCACTTTGCATAAAAGAACAGAATCTCGACATGGTTTTTAGTTCGTCTGCGAACATTATAACTTTGGAATAAGATAAAGAAATACGATCAATACCTATACAAGGAAAAAGAATAGGAGCTAAATGAGACCCTTGAGGCACTCTTAGGGCCTTAGCTTGTGTAACTTTAAATGTTTTAGAGCCATCAATTCTTAACAAGTATTATGTGAGTGAAATTTTCACACAATTGAGACACAGATCCATTATAAAATAATGTAATCCATCCCATCAGAAATTAATTTAATATGCAAAATATTATTGTATAAAGTATATCATAATCTGAAAAAATCTGCAACCTTACCAATATTAAATAAGCATAAAAATGTTACTGTTTACAAATATTAATTGTATACCTAAACATGCCTATAGCAATAACACTGCTGCATTAGATGAAATGTTTAATAACCTCCATTAATACTATACCATATTATTGCTTATCAGTCCTATAATATTATAGACTATATTATTATATAATGACCATTTCCAAACTTGTTGATGACCTGTATAGTAAATTTTGAAGCAATACTTGTACTACCCACTTAAAGTGGAAAAAGTACTTAAATACTATAACCAGCTATTGTTAAGCCATTTTAACCGCGAGAATTAAAAATTGTATGAGTTCCGTTTTCGTTAAATAAACACGCTATTAGATATTTTTTCACTGCACTATATCCAAAAACATATCAGCTATGATTCTCCAATTTCCCTATAACATATATGAAACGTATCTAGTATAGCATTCTACTTGTTTAACCTAAGTTTTTGTAAAACCAGGAATAACTTCCACATTCGAACTACCTATACAGTTATTGTATACAGCCAACTTCAGGTTAAATAGATAAAATAAAAATGATCATTGACTTCACTTTTCATTTATTTTCAACAACACTATATATAATTATTACGCGCAGTAAAACGATGAACAAATATGATGAGGTACTCGTACATTTTATTGTATAAGACCTATATGAATCCATGATAGCGAATATAGCAGTAGGACGTAGATATATATAATAATATAGGTATACACTATACAGACTATATTATATTTTATATATTTTAAAAGTTTAACCTACCTACTTATATATTAGGTATGGTATAATATTCAATAGAACACATTTTAATTTTTTGTTTTAATACACATTTTTTATAAATATATTAAGTATTGTAATATAACCTTCTAAAATAGGAAAAAAAAATCCTGGGGTTCTTTTAATGAATGGTCTCCTCTTCACGTAATTCATATTTGTATATATACTTGTCTATGTCATCCTTATTACTTATTGTTTTTATCGAAACGTGAGCAAAATACATAAGTATTCCTGAAAAAGAAAATTTTCATATAATAATACATGCTTTTGAATTCCATAAAATAGGTAAACTATTATTAAATGCTTATTATTTTTGAATATAGGTAATACCTATTAGGAGGTATATAATATTATGTTTGTTTATATATAGGTTACCTACAGGCGTATACTATACAGACATGTTGTATAAGAGAGCCATATGAAAACCCCACATACACAGAAGTTGCTGAATATATATATTCACGCTATTTGTGGCTTAGGAGTTAGAACAGTATAAAATATTATTATATGACGTTACATTATTAAGTGCGTCTCTCAGCAGCCAACGGCTCATCGTCGCACACCCAGGACGTATTTTATCAACAAGTGAGCATAATATACTACAGTAGCAATTATTATCCTAACAAGAAATAGGGGCCCACGCGAACGGCTAAATGACGCGAGCGCGCACCACCGGCGTCGGCGGCGCACTGCCGAGTGCCGACCGCGGGTTCGGAGCGTCGCGGTCGTCCTTCGGGGGCTTCCTCTCACCGGCACCACCGACACCGCCACCGCGGGCAGCACCGGCAGCACGCGGCCGTCGCGGATTTCGCGGGCGCTACGGCGTCGGCGCCGCGGCAACTCGCGCCGCGGCCAACCCGTCACCGTGCCCCACTGCCGGGCGATCCGGGCGCCGCCCCGTTTCGCCCCGCTCGCCGCGTGCCGGCCCCGCCCCGCTGCCTTCTCCCCCACCACGCGCCGAGACGACGGTGCACTCCTACGCCGCCGCCACCACCGGCCACTCTTCCGCAACGTCAGACACCGCGCCGCCGACTCCTCCGGCCACCGTAACTGGGCCACCGTGCGAGCGAGAGAGATGAGTCGCGTGTCAACCGGGCGGCGGAAAGCAAAAGTGTACGGCGCGGCGGCGGCGGCGGTGGCGGTACCTCGGCCGTTTGTTGCGGTTTATACCGCGTGCGTGTGCGCGCTCTCGCTCGCGTATACTATTATTATTATTATTGTAATACTGTAACTGACCGCGCGCGCGCCGCTAACGTTATTTTTTCGCGCTACTCGGCCCGAGTGGGATCGCTGCGGACGGACGGACGGACCGACGGACGGACGAACGAACGGGCGGCCGGTGGGGGGAACTCGTCGGTAACGGTGGCGGCGGCGGCGGTCGACGAAGACGCGCCGGGCGAAACTGGGTTGTCCTCCGGCCCGGCAGTGGAACAGACGCATCCGATACGCGAACAACACTCTCTCGACGTCGCGGCACACTACGCACACGACGCGCGACGACGACGATCATAATAGTTGTATAGGCAGTAATCGCGAATAATATCGATCGTCGCCGGATCGTTAGAATATCGGACCGCGCAGTGATCGTGTAAACCTCACACGGGTGTAATATTTCGTTCGTGTAAATTGTATAAGAAATAATAATAATAATAATAATCAATAATATCATTATTATTATTTATTATTTTACCGTCGGTTTATCGTTGTACAGCTGCAGTAGTCGTTATCGATAATATCGTTTTCGTGTGATTTCGTTTGTTTGTTTGTTCGTTCGTATTCTCTTTATCACATCTCTTGTTTTTACATTTTTGTCGATCGATCGGCGAACAAAAAAAACGTTTCGTGTTTTTGTGCCGTCCACTGCGACATGGCCACGCAAATGCTAATATTAAATATTCGTTACGTGACGGCCGTTTAAGATTTTGAAGTGTCCAAGTGTGTTCCGCGTGAGGATAACAACGACGTCACCGCCGCTGTATCCGCTGCCCAGCCGACACTCCACCGACCATCGGGTAAGAATATTTTTCTGTTTGCCGTTAGGTTATAATTTGTAATTATATTGTATAGATATTATTATTTGGAAACGCGCTGCTAGGCATCGATAATATAACTATAGACTAAATATTAAAAAATATTATTTTATTTGAAAATATAAAAAAATTTAAAAAATAAAAATTCACAAAAATCCATAAGTTTTCTCTTTTTTTTTAGAAAATATGAAATAAATATGTGAAAAAAATAAATTTTTTTAAGTAAGTAATTAGGTAAAATTAGTTAAAGTTAAAACCCACAGGAAAATAATCATACACGTACATACCTATTTTAAATAAAATATTAATTTGAAAAAAAAATCATTATTTTCCTAATAAATATTTACGTATATAATGTTATTATTGTTATATTATTTTTATAGGTAGGTACCTATTATTATACAAAATTGTAAATATAACTAAAATGCGATAAACTTTTTTATCAAATTGTTTACAATGAATTATATAGGTAGATCTATTATAGTTCTTATTGTCTTCTGAATATTTCCGAGGAATATAATATATTACCTACCTATTTAATTAATTAAATTTTAACGTCATACCTTTTTATAATTGTACCTATACCACGAATAATATATAATTTTGTGTTATGCATCATAATCCTATGATTTGGATCCTAATTAGATGTAGGTACTTCTAACTCACTGTTTATTTGTTGAGTACAAAATTCTCTAATAAATTATAAAATAGTACTTTATGATTATAAAACGTATGTTATATTTCTATTTCAAACCGTAGGTACCTATATCTATATATAAATCGTGATTTGAAGTTATCTGTCACAAGAAATATAGCAGACTGTCCCTCATTGCCATGAGCATCATATTCGGTTCACAAAAATTGTTTCCGCGGGCCACGAGACCCACACATTGATGCACAACCAATTTCTAAATTAAGATTGATCATTCTGCTTGATGGTCGTAATAAAATAAACCGATTACTTACTCAAAATCAGCGTGGCAACCAAAAACCTAATTTATATTTTTTTTGCGTGGCGTCAGCGGAAAGTCATGTGAACACCTCATATGATGCTCATGGCAGTCAACTTGTTAATATATCAACTAATAAAATAATAAATAGTAAAATATATTTTTAAATACTATTTAAATAATTTAAATGTATTAAATAAAATATATAATATAGGTCCTATTTCACTATAATTTATTAAATGTAGATAATATATTACAATCAGATCGAAGCTGGTATATATTGTAATTTATCGTTTCTATAATTACTATTTTATGCAGACTGTGAGGTAATAAAAAACAGAAAATACCCATGTGTATTCAATGTAATATACCAATAAATTCAACACCTTTAAAATAATACATTACAAACACCTAATGATAAAGATGCCTGAGAGCCAACGCTATAAGTATACCTACGCGCAGGTACCTATTAAAATTCAGATGAGCAATTTAATTTGATAGGATGTTATATATATAATGTAAAAGTGTAGAGCCAATATCACTCATCACTGCGTATAATATATAATAGGTACATTCATCGAGTTGTATATTTAATTAAGAAAATCAATTTGTAATTTAGATTAAGTATAGGTGTAGAGAACCTATATAACGATAGCCTCTGTATGTACTTAAAATAACGTCAATCTATTTAGGTAATCATAATATTATATGATACTATTTTTGAGGAAAACGCGCGTAATCGGTAAGTACATTATTATTATACATTGTCGAGGTTTTTCTCTCACTCCCCATCACTTTTTGTTTCGTTGACCGAGTTTTCTCATCCGAATTCACTTTTCCCAATCGTTATTGTTCCCCGTTGTCTCCGTTCTTATTCACGCGGTTCTTTTGTGTCACGAATGATTGATTACTTTTTTTCGTTACACATCTCGCAGGAAAAAATAAAAAATAAAAACAAGAATAAGAATAAAAACCACAAGCGTATTGAAGAAGCCGAGAAAAAAAAGAGCAAACTCTGTTTCGTAATATGCGCGTATAATCCACCGCGCGACTATTATATTATATACGTCGTTGCGCACAAAGAACAATACCGATTTACCGCGACATTTTCGGTCACATTTATAAATTCTTCACGAAAATATTGTTCTCCTCGCATTGTACAAAAATATATATACCTGCATAGTGTATTGTGTATAACACGCGATATCTCCCGTGGTTGTGCAACAGGACTCGATTTTTTCCGCACGGCCGCTCCCAAACGGCACGTTTCTTGTTCGACTTTGCGAGATCGGCTAGCGCGTGGCATTGTTTATACTCTATGTAAAATGCCGACGAGTCCATCTGCGCGCGTATACATAATATACATACGACGCGGAAAGAGACGAAACGTATACCTAGCTATGGGTTAGGTCAGGTTAGCCTCGTAGGTATACAGTGAGAAATAAAATGATACATTATTATTTAAAAAAAACATTAGCACACGCAGGGGGGGGAGGGGGTCATTGTTGGACGTACAGTGTATGTACGAGTTGTACCATACCGTGACCGGATCGGGTTTCACGATTTACGCGAGCCAAACTTTTATATGATACAATATTCCCTGAATGTTATAAAATGAATGGAAGAAAAAAATAAACACTTAATGAATAACACGACGATCCGTCGCGTGCCTATAATATAATATACTACTATAGACGATAATATTATGATAATATTATTATGTCGCTTTACTATAACATTCATTGAATAAAGCCATTATAGTTTATTTTACTGTACAAGTGTAAACAAATAAACAATAATCAAACAGTAATAAATATTAAGATATTACAATTAATATGGGTCTATACGTGTCTATACGTCTACATAAACGAGGCATTGTTCTTGGTTGCCGTCTCGGTGTGCCCCTATCGTAGTACAGACCGATCGGGGTTAATGATCGCCCGTTAATAATACGTCGCGTACCCAACCGTAAGCAACAAGTAGTGTATTATAATAATATTATTATTATGACGTCTCTCTCGGGGGAACATTTTTGCCAGTAGTCATTGTGCGGTTGCCCAACCGATTTCTCGTCCCGTGCCCACTCGGCTGGCCACCGTTTCGAAATTCGTCAAAATAATAGTACCGACAACAGTAATTCGCGCAATAATCATTTCGCGTCGATTCGGAACAAATACCCGACACCAATAGGTATAATACACTATGTATAATATTGTCATCATGTTAATAGTGATAATAATGTTGTTATTATTATTGCCACGCGCAAACAATTGGAACGTTTTTCGACATTTTCTCCGAGTGGAGAGAAAAACATTGTGTAGGCATATAAATATAATGTACCTTATACCTATTTGATGATATTATAGAAAATTACCAGCCACGCGATGGTTATCGCGAGTTCCGATTGTACACGTATATATATATATAAATAATACCTCCGGGGCGACGCACGAAACAATGGTTAATCCGATACCCGCGCCCACCCCCGCCTGCGACGTCGGAAGCTCTTCTTTTACGTCGTGTACTTGTAATTACGACATTATTTATTCTCCCGCGATGTGTGGCGAGTGGATAATTTCCACGCAGAGTCCCCGTGGTTGTCTCGCAAATGTTATTAACAATAATAATAATAGGTAGATATATATGAATATATATTGTATACACTATATTTTTTCTACTTTTTGAATATTGTTCGCGGATTGCGCGGCGCATGTGAATCAAAGTCGTCAAAAAGTAAAAACGATATTCTGAAATACTCCAGTAAACGCGTATTATCAATCGACGTTGCATATAGTTGTACATAATAATAGACAATACAGTACATAATATTACATCATATTTCGTGTGTTTTCTCACTAATAATACTGTATAGCAGGTTGCCTGCAATCTGTATAGTGCATACAATATATATATATATTCTATATATATACACGGTATATATACATATACTTTTCAGCGGATGAGAACTAATTTTAATACCAACAATGAATTAGGTACGCGTAAAGACTAAAATTAAGGTTAAATCATAAAACATTATAATAATATCATCGTGAGACGGTGTATAAGATTATAGTGTATAATATTATTTTTGTAGCAAATCGTCACTTACACCACCGTTAAAATATTACTATAACGTCCGCATTAGGTCAAGTTATTAGTATAATGTTACATAAATAATAGCCGGTAACAAAAATAATATTTATTGTGGAACCTACCTAATGATTTTTAATAATGATGAAAAAAAAAAAAGAAATTATCGAGTCAATGCGTAACTGAGTTTTGCGAACGTTATAATCTTCGGGTAGTACAAACAACGAAGTAATAATAAAGTAATTGTAAAAGTTTATAGAATCTCAACTCCGAGTACCTATAATATGTATGTCCAAAGTGAAATAATATAAACGCGATGAATCCGTGTCCACAAAAGAGCTGTCAGTCCAGCTAGTATAGAATATGATGCTTAAGACAATAACGAGTATAACAATCTAATTCTTTTGTCAGGATCTATTCATATTTTGGGACACGGTATACTTAGCTAGAATAATAATAATAATAATATATATGTCAAGTCATTATGTCATATACTAGGAAAATACTAGTTTATTCATACGATATGTATACGGCCAGATGTAGGTATAATACGTGCCGCTGAATATTTCCAATATAGGTACAATTTATATATGTGTAATAGGCGTCAGGCACATACTGGAAAATAAAAAAAAATAAGACATCCAAGACGGTGACCGACAGAGTAACCGAAAGAGAGGAATAATAATAATAATAATAATAATAATAATAATAATAACAGTATGATATTCGATTCTAATACGAGATAATATTCTATTTTCAAAAGCACATTACCAATTCACGGGATGGTAATTTTTAGGTCACAGACTACGAGTAGGCACCAATATATATATATATATATATATAAGTGCCACAATGCGTATTATTTTTTCCGATATTATAATAATATATACACACACGCGACCGATCGATTGCTCGGATTGGCATTATAAAAACTAAACCTATATATATATATATGTATAGTTATATATACACGAGTATCTGGCTCGCATGCAGATGATAATTTTGACAGTGGGCGGCCGTTGCATTATTGTCGTAACCGTACAATGCGATGCCTGAAAGTTAAATCGTTTACATAGACGAAAAACGTAAAAAAATAAAAGAAATCGGTAGTTATAGCATATACCACCTACCTATATGTATACCTCCTATACGTATCATAGTATAAATGAATTCAAGCCATTCCGAAACAACAGTTAAAGCCAGTACTCTAACCACACGTGCAATAACCACGTGATTTTCGGGATAGGTATACGGTATTATGGACGCATATTTAGGTACTTCATAAATTTTTTTTCGCATTACCCCAAATCGTAATTATAGGTACACCGTGCAGATTTGAAATACATATAGATACATGTACACACAATGATATTGCCGTGTTACCTGTGACGTCACATCGACTTGTATGAAATTAGATGAAAATTAGTGTGAAAAGGTATATATAGATACCGCTAAACGTTATATACACATATATATATATATATATATAAGTATATAAAGCATAATATATAATGTATGTAATATGTAATTTGGTATGCGCGTATTATATATTGTAATGTCAGTGGTAAGAGGTAGGGCGCGCGGAGGAAATAAAATGTGTTAAAAAAAATTGAAATCGACGAAATCGAAAGTGTTACAGATTGGCTCCGTTACGTCATCACGTCTATTATATATTATTATGTATATATATTGTTTGCCCATCGCGGTCGTTTAGCTACGGCACAAAACGAATGAAAAACGAGGGTTTTCCGGGTTACGAATAGCACTTCTGTTATATTATATATGTATAGGTAGTATTCGCGAACGTTAATAATTTCGTAATAGTTATTATTGACAAAAAAAAGTAAAAAGTAAAAATAATAGGTATATAGATACCTTAAATAATCTATTGCCAATATAGTACATAAGAATATTGTATGTGATTCTCAATTATTGTCGTCACCGTGTGCACTTTAGCTATACATATTGTATACAAGGCGATTAATTTAATTGTATTGGCTACACTATACTCATCTAATTCAACAAGTTTATATTAAGTTTGAACTTTTAAATATGTAGGACACTATAACACTATACATACACGTTAATTATAATAACAATAAATTAATTTTACACTTATTTTTATTATCTTATTATTTTTTTATTACCTACCTTTACCTATCTAACAATCTCTATTTTTGATTTTTCATAATCGGCAGCAAATAATTTTTTGATAATAATTGGTTTCTTTTTATATTAATATAATAGCGTTTAAAGTTTAAATTAGTGTTAAGTATATATAGTAGGTACTTAACCTTTAATTTTTTGATCCAGGCCAAATTAATTTTAATAAAAAAAAAAAATTATTGAAACCAGGTATTATAACATCTGCATGCGTTATGAGAAAAGTATATTCTTGCAGATAATGCTTTTTTATATAATATATTATATTTAGCATTTGCAGATTAAAAACAAAAGAACTATCAAAAGTAAATTAAAAACCCAAGAAAATGACTAGTATCACATTTTGTTGTAACATAATAAACTATTATATAAAAAAGTATTGACTTTTTTATTTTTCAATGAATATAATTCCTATAGAAACTAAAAAAAAACAAATAATATTTTTTTTAAAAAATTGATAGTTGAATAGATTTATAGATATCAGTAGTATTGAAAACTTAAAACATCAATTTTCCAGTTTTTTATGCTAATATTTTATATATTATAATACTATTACTATTCTGCTGAATCATAAAACAAAATGTCTCAATTATAAAATGTAATTTTTGTCGGTACTTTTATTGATATATATAGTTACCTATAAAGAAGTCAGCGAGTTTATTATAATGGATGTAAATGACACTTATCAGTTAAAACCGGTGGTTGGTGGGCAAGACTAGTGGGAATTATTATAGACTATAAGAGGTAGGTATATATACTATATAATAGCTGGTTATAAACTATATTATGACATTATGTTTTATTATACGCTTCAAATCATACGAACGAATTTTTGTTCCGAAAACACAAAATATGGCTATTGTTACATTTTAAATTTGCCTACAGTTAAATGGATCACTCGCAAGCATACTGCATAAATTGTGTAAAGCTATACACACAATGATATATTCTTTACGAAATCGCATCATATAATATTAATGATATGCTATACAACGCGTAGTGTATTGTAATATGTACAGATATAGGTAAACGTTCATTCGACGTACGATATCACGATATATAGGTAGGTACATCGATTAGTTACAGCGGTATAGGTATATAATATATATGATACAGATCATAATATTATATATATATGTATATATATCACGTAAACATATATAGTGATTTTATTTTGTAAAAACCTCGTAAACCGACTATAGACGGTTGCAAATTATTTCGCTTTCGCCTTAATTGGACGAAAGGAATGTTTCGCAAACTGTATCAAATCGAATAGCGTGGACGTTTTGCACTTGTGTTATTATTGCTATTATCGTTATCATTATCAGACGTGTCGAAAGTTTCGCGTTCCCGTATTATATGCATACGGTGCTCGTTCGCGATGCTGATGATAATAATAATAATAATAATAACAACGGCAACAATATTATTATCGTAATTATTATGGGTTTATAGTCGGATAACATATTATAATAATATTTGAATTTTTTTAAATAATGGTATATTGCCGTTTTGTTCGTGTAATGACTAATGAGTGTTCGGCACTGCAGCAATATAATACACCTAATACGTATATTATGATATTTACGCCGCGCAATATCAATAATGATGTGGTGTGCATACATCGCACATGTCCGACGAGCACTACTCTAATGGATATTATACTATTATATGTGTGTATAATATATGTACGTCTGCAAGCCGTCACTGTTGTCTTTACGCGCATTATTGCATATTATTATTATTATTATTATTATAACACACATACTTTTGTATCGGTGGTACGCGTTTATATTATACTGCACATTATAGCCATAAACGTGTACGTACTTGACTGTAACGCACGTGGACACGTGCACCGTAGCGCAATCTCGGCATTACAATAATAATAATAATAATAATATTATTATATGTGCCTACTATGTTACATAGTACCTATATATTCGTAAATTTATTTACACACTACACTTCGGCTGATGGTTACACGCATTGTGTTTATCGTGTTGATCCCGCCGGCAGTCGTAATTTCACAGCCAATTAGAGTTAAAAAAAATAATAAATAAATAAATAAATAATAAAATAACAGCAAAATTATTGTTGTCATTGATATTCAAATGAGATTCCCGAAAACTGGTCCTGACCGGGCGCACGCAATTATACTTCGCGTATAATATGTATAATATACTTACTCGCGTTGATTGATATATATATATTATATTACTTATATTTCTCTACAGTTTCCTCTGCGCGATATATATTAAACCAATAAAAATAAGTAAGATATTATAACAATCATTATGATATTATTATCGATGTCACGATGCTATAATTATAATTATTTGGCAGCGGCGGTTGTCGCGAAAAATATTATAATACATTTATATCACATTAGATATAAATATATAATACATTACACTGGACTTAGCACGCGCTAGTCCACGACCGAATGGAACATTAAAATAATCATTATATATTTTATGATTTATGACAAATGACAATAATAACGCCGTATATAGGTACACATATTAGTATCATACCACGCCCGATTTCCTCATTAACACCGAATCGTGTATAAGTATAATAATGTACAGACGTATAGTATATTGTGTATTATAAATTATAATATACCTACTATATTATGTTTTGCTGTTTTCTTAAAAATTTTTATTCAACAATTTAAAATCAGTAATTATAATAAGTAATAACTCAATAAATAAATACGATGATATAATATAGTATATACACAACATAAAACAGTAGATTTAATTTTGATGAGGGAAACTATCCATTGATAGCACCCTCCAGAACATGATTTTTATTAAATTAATAAATCAAGACACCATGGACACTGCAGCGTCGTTTGAGACGACGTGATGGATGTTTTGTGGTCAGAACAAATTCTTTGCATATCATATAATTATTATTGTTATTATAATTTTAGTATTCGTACGATAAGCACACGTGTATAATATATCAATAAATATCCTGTGCCCTATGGTGTTTACCGGATATCGGTTATAATATACCAATATAATATATCCTATGCCCTACATGGTGTTTACCGGATATGGGTTATAATATATATATTATGCGTATATATATACAGGTAGATACACGTCAGTTTTTGCCAGGGACTGGTTTTCACTGTATTTTGACAGGGGCGTAGGTATTCGAGATGTAAATCGAGCTACCGGTATTAAAATATTTATTATAAATGTGATTATACGAACATCAGGCATCGAACAGAAAAATATTAGCATAAAACGGCCGATTGATCAGCAACGCGACTTTCAGTTTCACCAGGTTTGATCGATCGATGTCCGGTCCATTCATCTTTGATCCAATTTACTTATTCCGAATAGGTGCCGAGCAGATAGAGAGAGACAGATAGAGAGAGAAAAGAGATAATCGTATGTAAAAATATATACATTTACGCCGAACCCGTGCTTTTGTTCATATTTGTTGCTGGTCGTTGGCCCCTTTATATTGTGATATAGAGTTAGATCATAATAGGATCGACCCGGGCGCTATATGTAGGTATATACACTATTATGCTAATGGTCGACTAATAGAACGAACGCGTATATACTTATACGTTATTCAAACTCTTACCTATATATATAATAAAAATATATATATACCTATATATTATAATATTATGCGCCAGGAACGAGTCTTATTATATGTCAAACATATCATAAATTATTGTTGTAAAATAGAATTTATAAAAACTGAGGTCCAATACAAGTCATGTCCAATACACATAATATATCATGTATACCTATACAATATTATTATTTAGGCATTGATTCTACTGCAGCGGGCAATAATATTATAATACGAGTACGTGCTTCAGCCTCTGTCACAACCCTGTCCACCTCTCCTTCCTATTAGCTATTAAAAATACTGCCGTTATATTATGCATGATGTATCATTCATATTTATAATGGGTACTACATAATGTAGCATGTACAATAATAGGTACTAGATACGATTACCTATATTATCTGTAGGGGGCGAATCTCTTCACTATTGTAATTTCTTTATACACTTACGTCGATATTAAAATGTAGTATCCTACTACAATTTTTTTTTTCGTATTCTTACATCATGATATTTATGAACAGCTTATAGCGAACGCTGGATGTCTCAAATACGAATTTTTTTCAGAATTAAACTCTTCAAGTCCGTTAAATAATATATTATAAATATTAATTATTTTTTATATTTTCAAATATTGATAGATACGTACACCTACCTACATAGATACCTATAATGTTTATTAATAACTATATTATACTTAAAAGTTTAATGAATATAAAAATAGAAAATAAACCTATTGTATACTCCATATAATATATAATATTATAATTCAACTTAGCTTGATGTTTTTGTACTATATATTATTATAATTTTTATGACATACGATTTGTGCACCATATATATAAGCCATATTTATAACAAATATAATTATATATGCATAGGTATATCTATAATAGGAACTCGAGATGTGGTTAAGTAATGGGTCACACGTGATATTATACATTTATTAAACAACTGCAGTACTAATAATTAATAAACAGTGCAAGACATTATTGAGTCTTTACAAATTTGATACAGTTTTGTGTAACTACTACAAACAGGTATACACATTATTATATACCTGTCATGCGTGGATGTTGTGTACATTGACTCGCTGAAGGTAAACACATTATTATGATTTTGTATATTAATTTTTTTTTATAAACACTATTATGCTATCAGATGTTTATATAACCAGTGATCCGGTAAAAATATAAACTGTTTCAAATGTATGTTCCACTGCACCGTCGTCCGTCAGTATATTGGAGATATTTATAGTTATACTTATAGGTACCTATAAGTTATAAATGTTTATAATTTATATTATATTATTATTATATATATATAGAAACGTATAACGACAGGATTTTAAGTTTTAACCGCACAAATATAAAACAATAAATCTATAAATTACTTTATTATTCAATTGAATTTAAGTTATAAAAGAAAACTTACAAATTATTATTTTTATAGCAAATGGTATGTATATTATATATTTTTAAATGTAGGTGAGTATACAATATACATATATATACCTACCTATCTAAGTGTGCGTTTTTTTATAACCATTTACATTATAATATAATATATTATATATGCATTTAAACGATCTAAAAATTCTTCGCACTGCAGTGCAGTATTATACATCAACACACTTAACTTTATTTTGCAGAATTTAAAGTATTATATAAAATTACAAAAAAAAATTAAGTACTTAATTATTATAAATTTTAACAGTGCTTTTTAACTCTGCAATCGTTCAGCGTTGCGGGCGTTAAAGTCTCCAGCACCTCTCCCTTTTATAACTGGTGCAGCTTAAAACTGGACTAAGCGTTATACATGTAATAGGTACTATAACGTAAAACGAATATTCTAACACGTCTTGTCGCGTTACGTAACAGTAATTACATATTAAATATATATATATGTACCCAGCAGTAACGAAAAAAAATGACACCGGTGACCGGTCGCCCCTCAAAATATTTCGTATATTGGAATAAACATTTGGCTCGATCACGGCCTTGGGAACGATGACGTATCTACGCATTACCTTAAACGAACGAAAGATGTTGTCTTAATAATATTTATGCACCGTTGATTGAAAATCGATATCAAAAAATAAAATGTTTTTTTACATTTTTACCATTACCTATATTATGTGTCATTAACCGTTTACAGATAATAGGTACATATGACGAGCAATAATAACGTGTGCGATGATTGTGTAAATATTTTTCTTTTATCGTCGTGTACGATCGCATAATAGGAATATGTAGGTATTAAATGATTAATTATAATTTCTCAATGATATCTTTAATTAAAACAAAAAAAATACACACACACACACAAGTACACGCGCGTGCGCAAAACGTAAATTTATGATCGTTATCGGAGAAAAACGTGTGTTGTACCTATACATAGTGCATACATAGGTATACATATTTATACGTTATATTCTGCCTGCAGTTGTGTTTTAAAGAAAGTCGTCCGTTTTCGCTTGCAGTACCAATATAATATATATCTATTTGAAAACGTTTACTTTTAAGAGGTACTTATATATATATTATATAATACTACAGTGATACAATTATTATACCTATACATACCATCTTTCATTCGTCGCTATTTAGATATATAGATTTATATTATTATCGATCAATTATCGTGCCCATCACTAATCAACTATGCCTACACGTCGACGGTTATATTACCTATAATTTCGTTCCAGTCCGCGTGATGCTGCAGCAGTTATAAAAATATTTATATAATTTTATGCATCATGTACATAAAGCCGTGCAGCTGCAGTTACACGTGCAGTACACGCCACGCATAAGGTGTACCCATACCTATATTATATTGTACCGTGCATTGCAGGACCTTCCGCATTGCGGTCTTCGAGCGGTAATTGATTTTCCGACCACCATACCATATGTACAATATAATATATATATGTATATAGCGTGTGACTATATTAACAGCGTATATTGCCGTGGTTCGACTGCCGAGAAAATGCGCGTATTGTAGGATATATTTATTGTAGGTATATACACAAAGTATGTAGTTATTAATTATGATTATAAACATTGCGCGCGCGGGACCACAAATCACAATAATACGGTTTAGCGACAAAATATTGTATTCGGCAGATATATAGGTAGGCACGGTATATATACTTTTAATGTTGACGGCGCTGGTCGATTAGGCTCGGTCAGTCCGTTTTACGCCAATAAATCTAACCGCTGGAAGAAAAAAAAAATAAATGAAACCCGATGGGGCCCCGTCAACATCAATTAGCTTTAAGTCGTATATACGTATAGATATTATACCGGCCTGCCGCATCACGCACGTTATACACAGGCACCTATACCACACGTATACGGCTGGCATTTTTTATTTATTTATTATTATTATTATTTTTTTTCTTTTTACTACCGCGTGATGGCGACCGATAGCATATAATATAATATATTATGATGCGTATAATGTAATGAGCAGCAGCGGCAGCAGCAACAGCAGCACTATCAACGGCAGCGAATTCGTATTATATATTATATTGGATCACGTACGCGGACACGAACGGTTAACATTCACGCGCGCTCGCACACACATCATGCGCATATATTCGGATCACGGGCCCGCGAGAGTAATGGAAAAATACATTAGCATCGGCGGTGGATTGCACGTCATCATGCTATATGTGTATTATAATAATAATAATAATAATAATAATATAATATGTGTATGCGAAACGTGTTATTACGCGGATTTCGGTATACAGATATACATATATATAAAATATTATTATAATATAATATATATTTTTTTATCTCGTGACCCATATAACGTGCGTGGTATTGGATTACGAGAAATACGATAGCGCGCGACGCAAGATTTACGCGGCGGTAGCGGCGGCGGCGGCGGTGGTTTTTTTTTTTATTTAATAAAAAAACAAAATGTTAATTTTTTTCATACCTACCGATCTTTCGCCGACCGCCACCCAGCGCGAATGCAATTAAGCCGTGGTAAGACTGCAGTCTTCCATCGCGGCATGCGACGGCAGGGCGTCATATTATATAGATATCATATATATAGGTTAGGTTAGGTATACCTGGTATATAGGTATACCTGCACACCGCGACTATTAAACATATATATATATGTATATGTATGTAGGTAGGTACTATACCTATTTATTGAGATGAAGTCTTTTGGCTAAGGGTCCAAATGAAACATATAAGACGCTTTTACTATTACACTTGACGGTGTTATCCGTTGGTGTGTGGTGACTATATTATAACATTATATATATATGTGTTTATTTAACATTATTTATTTACAACATTTATTTAATCTCACAATTCATACTAGTACAATTTTCGTACAGAACTTATGTAAAGGAGCAAGAATCTACTCTTAGCAATTCAGCTATTTGAATAATATGAGTGTATATATTACATTACATTACTATACTACACTATATTACAATATGAGATACTTTTATAAATTATAATTAAAAAACTCGTTACACTTACACTTTACACCGATAGTGGAGGTTCGCTGTAATATTTTATATAAGCAACTATACCTGAATCGTATTGCTACAATAGTGGACATACAAGTCAAATTGTAATTAACTATTGGTTTGCGATCTGTAATACCTTCGTATTTATTTGCCAAATTTGTATAATATTATTATGACGTAAGAATTGCCGGAATGGAATATCAGTGTAAATTTGGTCCAACGGTCAACGATATAACGAATATAATTATTATATATGACTATATTTGCATAAAACAGGAAACACATATAAAACCTATTCCTATACCTATCAATCAATTAGATAAATTCATTATAAAATAATCTTATATACGTATGGTATACAAATCTCGGCGATCTGCAACTATTCACGGCAATGTAATATCACTAGAGAAATAAAAACTGTACAACAATAATATATCGGAAAACCCGCGAGTCTCCGTTTAAATATAAAATGCGACCTGTAGGAATGTATGCAGTAATATCATGCCGAGCGCGCAACAGTTTTTTACGACAAATATTTTGTCGTCGGCCTGCCCGAGGCGAGAAAAACAGATTTTTTCTCGAAACCAGTTACGATCGCCTTAAACTAATATAGTTTAAAAGTAATAATAATATACAATAGGTATTTTCATATTGAAATAATATCGTCGGCGAAGCCGGTCAAATAAAAAGTAAAAAATCCAAAAAAGTTGTGTCTTCTATGTGTGCCGTGTGTTGTATTATAGCGGGTGTGATTCGTATTACAAATAATATACATTTTTCCACAATATATATATATATCGAAAGTCCTTACATATCATATAATTTTATACGCGTACTCGCGCGTATCATAATATAATTATAGTGGCTGTACTATCTCGACGGGCGGCGACGTGTTGACGTCGTAATATTAATGTCGCCGCCGCGGACGTTTTCTTCTCACGACAAGCATAATAATGTAATATACATAGGTAACGCGAACCGCGTTAATGACAATAATAATAATAATAATAACCGCGATATTGTGAAAAAAAAAATAATAATAATAATAATAAAACTGTGCCACCGAAACGTCATCCGCTGCTGGTACGACGCGCGCGTTAATAACCAATTAATACGTCGGTCTTTGCGTTCTTCGCCGTCTCCGCGGTCATCGAACGTGTTCATTAATCTCCGACGACGACGACGGTCGACGACCGAAGTGCTCGCGATTGTCTCTGCTGTCGGTTTGTAATAATATCGTTATCATACATAAACATGATAATAATATTATATTATGATATTATATACCACGGATGTCGCGTCGTCGATCTCGTATGATAATATTATGCACACTCGTCCACTGCAGTCCAAACAGCAACAGCGATAATATTATTATTATATCCGCGTGGGAAATGTTCAAAAATTATAATTATTTCAAGATTACCGTGTCGCCGCGCCGTTCGGACCACCGACGTTTCGTCAATCCGATTTTTGTTCGATTATTTTGTTATTATTTCGTTAACGTCTACTTTCTATGCAAAGTGAAATTCTTCGCGGTCGCCGTCGTAGCGGTGTCCAAAATTGGATCGATTAAACGGTCAAGCGAATTATAACGACGCGCGTGCGGCGAAAGCAGATTCTCCGAGAGACGACACACACACACGCGCACACACACACGCGCATGTGCGAGCGTATAATATTATATCGAACGGTTTCACCGATCTTATTATTATTATCGATCGCTATTATTATTGTTTTGCGCGCGTTTTTATATTATTTTTTTTTTTCCCATTCTTTTATCGTTATTATTTTTCTTTTTAATCTAATTAAAACCGATAATATTATCGCCGTCGTTACGCGTCGTCGGATCCACTTTCGACCCGGTCGATTTGCGCGTGGCGAACACATTCCTTTTGTCATAACACCGGCCACCGAATCGGGTCACAAATCAATATACAACAATAATATAAGAGAGCATGGTACTCTTATTGTACGATTACAAATCAGCCCGCCGCCGATGTGCCCATCGGCGAAACTTCGAGCGACAGCGCTGCAGTTTTGCGAATATCTATACAATACATGCCTATATATTATATTTTGTTTATATATATATATAGCCATATAGGTGTATATGTGTGTGTATTATCCCAGAGTATATGGTAGAGAGGACATCGCGCGGCCGAGTAATTAAACAATGTAATGGTTATCTGTCTCACAAGCATATTATAATAATATAGTAATATACCATAATATAATTGTACTGTATATTATGTAGAAAGATGCTAGGTATTATATTATTATTATGGCAAAGATCTCGGGAACTTCATGCGTCAACTGTACATTATATGCCGATGACGATGGTTTGAGATTTCAACGTTTCAAATCTAACTGATTTCAAAAAATCATAGTCACGGTATTTGATTTTGCTTTACGCCTCATACTGTGGCAGTGTGGCGTAGCCAGAATTATGAAATGGGGAGGGGGGATTAAATCCCCGAAACCCCCCTCGTTACGCTGCTGACCTCATAAAATAAGCATATAGGTACTCGGGAGGTTAAGTTCTATTAGTCATTAGTGCGTGGACTTCGTACATTATATTATTATGTTGTAGGTATGTGTTATAGTAAATAATGTGTGTATATTTAATTGTTTACGATGACAAATTGTTGATGGATCATTGCTTTATTAACAAAGTTATAAAAAGTAAATTTCTTTAAATTTCCAACAAACATTTTTCTCGTAATGTATCAAACGAATATTAGTGTTAAACGTAGGTATGGATCTTGAACTGTAAATCCGTTAAACAGTTATCAAAAGAAAATGAGATAAATACCAATAAATAACTGTTATTTAATTTAAGATTACTAATTATTACGGGGGTGAAATAATATAGACAAGTACTATATTGAAAAGATTAATGATATTTATTAGTCATTGTATTGGTGCATGCATTTTTTGCATCAGATGTAATATATGTAACACGATTTTAGTGTAAATAATTTCCGTGTGTGGTTGGTAGTCGTACCAGGTATGACATTCCCACGACGACGTTACGTAGGTAATCTCGTTTTCAATACTATACAATACACAGATTTTCAATTATTTGATTAGCTGGTATTATAATTTTGCTCTGTAGTGGTTTAATCGCTCAATATAAACCACGCGTTCGTATTTATATGGCCACCACTTGATTTTTATGTTTATGATTGCAGATAAACGCAGATATTTCGTATTTTTATTCGTTGCTGCGAAGACACAGCCCCAGACCACGGCGGTCTGTAGATGATCTACTAATCAGGTATGCAAAACACACAAAAACATAAAATCGATTTTATGTAGGTATATTATAATGTACGTTACGTACCTATATATAATACGCACGTATTATTATATATACCTATACAATATTATATAGGATACTGCAGGCTAAAAGAATTAACGATAAAATTATGGTCCTCCCGTAGTCATTATCATAATGCTGCTATTAAAATATTATCAATAACCTCGGGGCTCATCGGTCACACGTTATATTAGTGTATTATATAAATAAATTTCCTAAAAACACTGCGCGATCGTATCCTAGTTGTTTTTATTATTTTCTCCGCCACCGTAATTGCTTTACACCTCGTTGCCGAAACCCAACTTATTATATTGTAATGCGTACACACGCGTAGGTATATTATATTATACATATAGAGGTACACCCAAGTCCCTATGGTGCCGTAACGAATCGTTACGGCTAGTTTCTTCCTCCCGTTTATCATAATAATTTCGACGATACTTAATTTTCACATTATCGTTTGGAAAAAATGTAACCGATTCAATATCGGTCGTTACCTATAATATATTATGATTATTTATTTACTGCTCGTATTGTTTTTTTTTTTTTCATAATTTAATAAGACATAACTACAATACATACTATTATACATTACACACTCTCTAAGTTCATAACTTTATGGTTCGTTTGTATAAAAAAAAAACCGACCTATATTAAGTTGAAGAGCATAATATTTTCTTTGAAGTTCCTAAAAAAATGTGTGTTGCTACAGTATATATTATTAGCAAATACGTACCGAGACATTATAATATAGCCATATATACCCATAATATGTGTAAGTGCCTTATTACGATGCCAATACATTTTTATAATTTTGATAAATTATATCTTCTTCTTGAATGAAATAGATACGTTATTACTAATAATTATATAACCGTTGCACCTATGTGTGCCGATTGCCAGAAACGTCTGTATATAAATACCTACGAACTGAGTACACTTATAATATATTATAAACATACTTTTTATACATATATATATATCCCCAGAAGCCAATAGATACGATAAATTGTGGTAGGTACCTACTTGTAAAAATGTATATAGGTATTGAATTATGGTCTTTCGTCGTTCATTACTGGCCGCGAGAATATAGGTGTTATAATATTATTTTGATGTGAAAATTACGGCCGAAAAGTGGAAACACAACGCATTTTTATTCTTTTATATTATATACATTAAATGTAACACACACATATATACCTACTATAATCTATTATACATATTGTTATTATTATTATTATATGACTACGGACGGGCGCGGGCATACCGAGACTGGGATCGTGTTGCGTTAACGGGCTCGTGAAATATTACACCACAAACAGTGTCAAACCAGTATAATCGTTATTATACGTATTGCAGTACGTATCATGTACAAACCGTTTTTTAGGTTCATCTTGAAATACCTATAATATATAATAATATAATATATACATATATGTAATACGGTCTTTACGCGTGACGGACTGCAGTGCGGCACAAGACGCGGTTTTGCCCAGAGAGTCTTACGCCAGTCGCGTATTACAATAATATGATATCGCGTGCACACAGCATATTATGTAGGTATACATAGGTACGTATGATATATGCGCAATAATAAGCTCTGTATAAAAGTCGTATACGTGTGTGTGTGTGTATGTATATATATATATATTATGCTCACGGTTAAAAGGTAACGTCTGAATTTTAATAAGCTAATTATTATTACACGTCCTATGATTTACGCTATATTATATATATATATATAGGTATATAGATATATGCTCATCCCCGTTTGATATTTCGCCGACGACTGAGACGACGACGACCACTGTATATACAACGACTCGATTGCAGTGTTTCGGTATGTTAATGAACGCGAGCGCGGTAATTGCAGCCCGGCGATGCCGGTGCGGCACGAACGAATATTATTCGTGTGGCAAGTTCGGGTCGGAGGCAGAGCCGGTGTACACATACACATATATATTATCTTACACAAATATACATGTACATAACATTATGCACAAATTATAATAATATGTATATTACACGCGCTGCTCACACGGGCGCTCGCGTACCAATTGGCTCCCAATATAAAATATTATATATTACACTGTACGGACGTGGGTGGGAGATGCTGCTGCTGCTCCTGCTGCCGGGGCAGTGTATCCGCGCGAAACTAGGTTGCCCCCGAGCCATTCGAATACGCACACATACTAATATCAACCGGGCACGCCGGTCCGTGAAACCACGCGAAGATATCCTCAACGATAATAATATTATTATTATTTTTATTATTATAGGCAAGTATATGATATAAGCGCACTCGCGGTTTATTAGCGAAAAAAAATCAACTTTATTCCCCCCCCCCCCCCCCGACGAAATGTAAATCGGCGGGCGATTTCGCATCGTTTTTCACCGCGTGAAACGAAAAACCGACGACGATTTTCTTTTTGAATATCATGATAATGCGTGAGCGCCGTGCGACATCGTTGACATTACAGCTCGCGCGTGACACAGTATATATTACAAGCATATAGGTACGTACGATTTTCCATGCGTCGCGCGTCGTTTGAAATCGACCGAAAATGTTTAGCCTAAAAATCGCGTGAATTTCCGTTATCTCGGACGCATTTTTGTACATTTTATGTATCATCGCTTTTAACGCCGCGTCACGCAGACTGGTCATCCTGCTGCTGCTGTATAGTGACGACAATCGCACGGTATAATATAGTAGGCGTATATAATATACAGCATATTTTGTTACATATTATATTATTATATATTATATGCGCATCGTGTGCGTGTGTAGTTATTTGTCGGTCACTCTTCAAAACCTTCGGACGCATCAATCCATACGCATATACATATAAATATAGGTACTTTGCACTGCACCGCC
The DNA here is from genome assembly GCF_019925205.1 of Metopolophium dirhodum. Classification (NCBI taxonomy): domain Eukaryota; kingdom Metazoa; phylum Arthropoda; class Insecta; order Hemiptera; family Aphididae; genus Metopolophium; species Metopolophium dirhodum. The sequence continues at coordinate 10,909,528 of NC_083565.1, forward strand.
GAGGCCGTCTACTATACATTATATAATATAATGATATCGGTTTAACGTCACGTTTAAAGTTGTCATCAACGTGACGTGATGACTATACAGTGCGCGCATAATGCTATACTTTATAGGACCTATATTATGGTATACAGGACGACCGGCGGTGCAGTAGCGAGGATTCGACGACTCACGAAGATACTGCAGATATAACAATATTATGTTACTATCAAATGTTCCCGTTTACTCGGTGTTTTGATTCGACCGCAAATGTCGTTGTTGTAATTATAAAATGAGAAAACGGAATTCCAACTCGACGTCGCAGCTGTTGCCGTGGAAAGCTGCGGCCCGCGGATAAACGTCCGTTGGCATTGAGCTCGCCGCGGTATAAGTACTCGTGTCGGGTATATATAGATAAAGTAAACACCGAACTGGGGCACGTCAACGTATTATATTATTATGCATATACACACATATATATATATATAGCGGCGATGGCAATAATAATAATAATCGCGCGCCGTCAACCCCTTCCGCCTATATTATATATACTGCACCGCCGTCGCCGGCCGGCCGCGGCTGCAGCGGCGGTGCAACGACATGCAAATGCACTTACCGCCGCCGGTCCAGTTACCGCACCGATGGGCGAGGATGCTGCGGCCGCTGCTGCACCGTTGCACATATTATTATGCGCCTCCGTTTAGGAATGCGCTCTGCACGCGCCTGGCAACGTTCCTGCAGCTCCGGACCAGGCTCGATTTATTTTTTATTTTTATTATTATCCGATATACACGTCGTACTTGCACACACACACACACACACACACACACACACGCACACACACGTGAACGCGTATTGTCATCATATATAAACGTATCGCGTAGTCGTGTGTAGGTATATACGTCGAAAGGAGGAAACGCGCTCAACACGACTGCAACATGCGTAAATGTTTCGAGAAGAAACTATATAGCGGTAGATCTCTCGCCAAAAAAAAAAAAAAAAATATATAATAATCACGTACATTTCGATTAACGACCTCTGGTCAGTAGGCGATATAAATATTATACACGCAGGTACACCATACGACCAATTGGAGCTCGTCCGCTGCGTTAGCTGCCGCGGTCGCGATAAACTTTTGAACCCGTCCGACGAATATTATACGAGTGTTATATTATTATTATTATCATCATCATCATCATCATATCGTTGTGTTACATTATAGTTTATATACACGAGTATGCGCTTTGGACGGTGTGGTTATAAAAAATAAAAATAAAATTTAATACACATCCAATCCAATTATAAACACTGATTAGATCGTCGCCAGTTTTAATTGAATAAAATGGATACATTTTACGTTTGCGACTATCTCTACTTTTGCTCGTACATAATATTATATTATACGTAAGTAGTTACGACCGAATATAAAATTGGGGGCGAAATCAAAAAATCAAAAAAATGCGCTCTGATTAACGAATTAAATACTTATGAAAATAAGATCGATTAACCAACGTTATATTATTACACTGCAGAATTCTGGATATTAAATAGTGTGATGCCGAGTGCGTATTTTTCGTCCGAACGCAGTCGTAAAATCCACGTCTTACCGAAAATGTTGTCGGGTTTCTGATCTAAATTAGTAGGTTTAATATCGGAGTATACGCAAACTCCTAGGTACGTGTTTCTTTTCACATTTCTATAATTATTCATAAGAATTATAATAACACACGCGCCCAGAAATATACAAACACGCACTCTCGCGTTGCTGCAGATAATATACACACAATGTTATATTATTATATTTTATTATACTATTCCCATCGGATTGAACTGTTGCCCGAGAATGCGATTGTACATCCGATTCGATTGTAGGTATATAATAATGATGCAATTGTGCATCTTGTTAAACATTTTTAATTAAATTAGCATTGAATGCCACTATGAGAAAACGTTATTCGTGTTTGTTATATTATAATTTCGCGTGTATGCTTATAATATATTATTTATTATATTATTATAATACTATCGTAGTGTTGTTACATATACAGCAACCAAGCTGCAAATGTGTCGACGGTAGAACACTCTCTCCTCGTAGATATTCGAATTCAACTTGCACAGTTGCACCGCGACAGTAATCTATTATTAATAGTCTACTCTGCGATCAAAAAACGACCATCGTTTCGTTCTGGTACCTACTAGTTTATATAATAATATTTTATTGTATTTCTTGGTAGTTTGAGAGTATACCTATGTCCGGGGCCACGTCTTTTGCGGTTGTTGGTATATACGCATTTCGTACCAAAAAATGGTCATCAGCCCTGATTTTGCGAAATCCTTTCAAAAGCCTTCGAAATACCTAACAATAACAGTAAATTATCATTGACATTTACCGCTACATATGCCATGATTGCCATCGCGTCACTGACGTCTAAACATGTAGGTATATATTATATACCTATATAATCACGAGCAATGCGCAGCATGGATTTTCTTCGACTCCGCACAGCAACAATAATAACATAACGACGATATTGCATTCATAAGTCTTGTGAAAACCTATCCTTCACCAGACGCGCACAAGACGAACACGACGGATGACAAACCGCACACCCACGCCAATATAACCGTCGCTCGGTGTTTTATTCGTTTTTACGTCGTTTTCATCGTTCCTGTCGTCGTCGGATCGATCGGTCTTTGATCGATGGACAACGTGCGTAGTTCCTATATATAATATAACACTTACCTATACACAGTATTTACAACGGCTGCGTGGGCATACTCGAATGCAGGTTATACTATACAATATATACGAGTTACATACTATTGCGAACTAATTGGACTGCACCGAGTGCGCGCGTCACGTCGCATATTATACACAATAATTACGCCGTGCGTACATTGTAGAAACGTTTCGCAGCTTTCGTGTGAAAAATCCGAATAGACGAGTCCGGACCGCGTTGTTCGTCGGGAAGAGATGGTAAAATAATAGTTCCTTTTTATGATTGATTTACGTTCGGACGACGCACGACGGAATCGAACTATATACAATACACTGCAGCCCGCAGGAGAGATGATGATGGCGGAGAGAGAGAGAGATTGCATCGTTTGCGCGACAACAATATTTTTACTATTATTATTATTATTATTATTATTACTATTATATTATTATTGACTTTGTTCGCGCGCTGCTGGTTAGGTAACACGCACGACAGGAGCACTGCATGCAAAACGGAATACGGTAGACGTCCACGCCGCCCGTCTCGCGGACTTTATTTATTTATGATGTTATTTTGCCCCGGTGAAAGTCGTCGAAAATTATTATTCCTTCTCCGCCGTTGACGTAGGTACATATATATACATAATTTATAATATTATATTATATATATACCTACCTTAACACAATGTTCGCGAGCAGCGGCGGTGTCGGCCGAGAGATCACTAATCGCGGATGCTGTGGCCCAGTTTTGAAGTTTTTTTGCGAGCGGAACCTTTTTTTCGTCCGAACTGGACGGCGGCGGTGGCGATCATCGCGCGTCGGTATCTCTACATAACGTACAGTCGACGTGCCGACCGGCGGAACGACGCCACCGCCCGTCCGCCCTCGTAAATAATTACAAATTATCTTTGCGGATAAAAAAAAAAAAAAAGAGAGAGAGAAAATTCACATAGCCGATATCGCGTACCTACATAATATATATATATATATATATATATAGGTATACGTATAATTTGTGTATCGGACGAAAAAATAAAATAATAAAAAATAATTACTCCGCCGCCGCCGACCTGTTTCGAGCCTCCGGGACACTATATTATATTTTACTCGCACAGACTCCGGGTCGTCTGATCACCCGCGGTCCGTCCGGTATACGCGTATATAATATCGCATAAGTGCGTTCACCAGTAGATACCTATATATAGGTATAAAATATATATTGTGCTCAGTCCGTTCTTCTCCGCCCAGTCGTCCACCATGTACCTATATGCATATATATATATATATATATATAATATTTATATATAGGTACGTATTTATAATATGGGTATACACTGCAGCTCCGACCGTCGCGATATATATGTAGTCCGATTATCTCCGAGGAATATCAATCGCCCCGGGGACGCTGAAAGTTGCGCACCGCGTAGCCGCCGAAACATATCTTTCCGCGAACGTTCGCCTAAACCCGATGTAGGTATACGTACATGTATATATATATATATATATATATATACATCTATATACATACACATATAATGTATATATATATGCACACGACTATATAATTGATACGTGCACCCGGCTGCTTTCCTATTGTTCTCTCTTTCCTGCAACCGTATTGTAATGTTATAAATGTATATTATGCGAACGAACGGCTGTATACAGTTATTTAACTCGGACGAAATCGTATTATGTTATTGATATTATACATCACCGCCGTAACGTATTTCTTGTTCGGTGCTTTTTTTTATATTACATAATCTTCGGACGATTTAAATATTTGGCCGGGGCAGAACGTATATATACCGCGGTGTCGTATTATTTCTTTGTCACCGATCCGCGCGGAATACATTCGGAAAATAAAAACGTCGAAAAAACTGTCGTTCCGATGAATTTTTTTTACATTTATCGTGGACATGCATAATATAATACGTACGTACAGTGTGTATAATACGCGCATCTATTTTGAACATTATACATTTTCGACAACCAGTCATGTGACTGTTAATCCGACGGCATATTGATCTCCCGAGGTTCAACAAACACCGTGCACCTACATACGGATTCATACACATAAAATGGCCTTCGGCGTTTGAGACGTTTTTTTAACGGTCGAGAGGACAATATTTGTATTCACGTCAGTTTTAAAAAAAAAAAAAAAATCTAGGTCGATCTTATCGTTTTACCAAATATATACTAAAAATCATATTATAATCTCTTGCTTATTAATTGTGTAACATTGAATGTGATTTTGGGTTATAGACCATTTGTTTAGCGCGATGAAATAATATTACATGTTTGCGACCCGCGTTGTTTATGATGTCGAATATTTAATGAGCTTAACAATATTATATCATTCGGAACGCGTATTAAATCCATGTGTACAATATTTCAAAAGAAAAAAATTTAGCCGGTAATATAAATACGCAAATCGGACAAAGATGACACTACATGAAATTTAATATTATATCATTATGTGTCGTATATATACGTGCTCGTCCGTTGTACGTTTTCGACAATCGGTTTTCGCGCCGGACGGACGCGAGACGCGACGTCGATCGTTTGTTTTCTTTTCCCGCGATCGCACCCCCACGGGCTCGGCCCACGTCGTGACCAAGTGGACACAATGCATCATACAATATATATATATATAAGTACCTAAGTACCTTATGATAAAATATGTGTGCGTGCGATAATACTGACGCAACGATGCGACGTCGTTAAAATCGTTTTCGGTCGTTCGAAATGCGTTTAGGCACATCATTATGAGCGCGTCGGCCGCCGCCGAGGATCGTCTCGCGCATTGTTGTCCGTGACCCGAATACCGTCCGGACCGTGGTGAACAAGCGCGCCAAAAAACGATTCAAAATCGGTTTCAAAACCGAAAAAATCCATTAGCCGTGGGTACATACGGCGACGGCGACGGCGGAGCGTGAGCCGTGACACGGTTTTTTATTTACGCGTTTTTTTTTCTCCTCCGCTCAATGGGATTCCACCGATATATCGACGGCTGTCAATCACCCTCGTCTGCGCGGCGTATAATCGCATCGGGCGACTATTAATCCGGCGGAATAACGATCTCCCGAGGTTCGACAAACAGCGCTGCGTAGGCAGAATATATCTTCATATATATGTATATAATATGGTAGACAGTAATAGTTATCGATTTGGAAGAAGGTCATTCAAAGGTATATATACGGCAGAAGACAGTCCAAAGTTAAAACGGAAAAAGATGACTATGTGTACTTGCCACGCCTGATGTTTCAAAAGTAAAGCTATAGAGAAAATGTATCACGATGAGTCAGAGTCATATAAGATCATGTTATTATAACTATATACTCAAGTGTTCTGGCATACGACGTGGATTTTTAATGTTTATGTTTATATTTTAAATATTTTTTTTTTGTTACAGTCTATGTTTTGAATTTCAATCGAATACATTTTTCTAATTGAAACTTTCGAAAACATTAAACTAAACAATTTTGTTTGTTCATATACGTCATAATCTACTCTCTATATAAATACATTATAACCGTAAACCCGCACATAATATGGCGGTCATAGCTGTTGCAGGCGTTTTCGAACTGCCACAAGAGGCGAACATTGTAAAATATAATTTGGTTTTATATTTGTGCGTTTAGTCAAATATGTTTTTGAACTAAGAACTTATTTTTCAATTGCTTTTTCGGGATTTGTTTGTAAGAGTCGATGTTTACTGCGAGTGCTACTACTAGGTAGGTATATATTATACACTAATCGAACACGCGTTGCCGATGAAGCTAAACGTCTCCGCAGTGCAACCCGTTTACTCGCAGGTATAGATTTGTTCAGTTTTTTTTTTTTTTTACACCGGATAGTGTAGAAGTGGAATATATCGGCCGAGAAAGCAGATACGCGATTTTTTTCTTTCGAAATCGTCGGTCGGCGATGAAGTCGTACGATAACCGTGGCGGCGGCGGCAGACGGCCGTTCAGTCAGCCGCCACCGCGGTGAGCCCCTGCCGCCCGCGCTTCACTTCGTATAATATATAACGCACATTTATATATTATATATACATATGCGTGTGTGTGTGTGTGTGTTGTTGCAGTGACGGCGGCGGTCCTATATACGTCCGAGCAGGAGACAGTTATAATCTCACGATCGTCCCGATGGCTTTTCCCCGGCGCGCCTATAGTATGTTTTTGCGTACCTGTTGCTGCACATCTCGCGGCGGCGCGTTACGGGACGTTTTTTTTTATACGCGGATATCGTTGCGCATATTATATTATAGGTGCATATATAATAATATTATGCGCTCGACCGCGCCGATATCGTAAGTTCGATCGAAAATTGTGCGAATTCCTTTCTATTGTCGTCGTACGGTGGGTCGTGTGCTGTGGCGTGCATATAGGCGGGCACCCGTGCACAATAATATATAACACATAATACGTACACATCGCAGGAAAACTGTGCAGCGCGATAACGAGCCGCTCATATTGCAATGTAACGATATCGAATCGATCGGGCCAAGCGATACGATATTGAGCTGCGGGGAGAGACGATTTACATTCCGGGCGGCGGCGGCGGCGGGATGACACGGAAACGCGAGCGCATAATGGATTCCGGAGCATTGACACCGCGCGCGAGCTACGTATATACGTGCACGGCGCATACCTATTACACTGCGATCGCCCTGTATGATATCGGTTTTTTTCGACGTGTTTGCTGTCGCGGCACAGCTGCGGCCGTCGGGAGATTTCGTCAACTCCGCGGCGCTGGGCCGTCCGGTACACGGCGTCCGGACGCTGCAGATTCGGCAGGCGGTGGCCGGACCGCGTGATGGGTGTATTAATATATTATTATTATTATGACATTACACGCGTAATCCGTACGGTATTTGCATCGGGTCCGGGCGCGTATATAATATACATTATGCGTGTATACATAATGATAATAATTGTCCACCGGGCGTATTATCATATACTATCGTAAGCGATATATCGGTAAATCACGTAACGCGTCTGCACGGGCAGGTGGGTACACGACGTGGGCACACGCGTATAAATATGTGTAGCGCTCGGGCGATAATATCGGACGTGCATTATTCAAATGGCATTCGGATTTCACGTGCACTCGCGCGTATAATCGGTCGGCGATCGCCCGAGACGGAGAGAGAGAGAGAAAAAGTTCCGTTTACCGTTATCCGAAATTGAATATTACGCTCGCCGGCTATATCCGACACACACACACACACACACACGTGCCCGCGCTTACGTATAATGTAATATACCTACCGCCTCTGTACACGGCGGCATTATGTGTATAACGCTCCGGCGTTCGAGGATAATATAGTCCGTCGTCTTCGTATTACCGCGCGTACGTTTAACTATATACCACGTATACCGCGCGCACCTATATCCCTACGATGGCTGTGCGCATGTCCGAGTAACCCGCACGGACGCGTATACACACGTTACATACGTATACCCGGTAGCCGACCGGATAACAACCATTGTTGTTATTCATCCCATTGTGTGTGTGTGTGCGCGTGTGAGCTGCGTCGTTGGACTTTTGCCCGTTTCGTATAATATTACGTGTTATTATTGCCCATTAGTTATGTTATAACGTCGCCGTTTTCCGTTTCGGTATCCGTATTGAAGCGCAAACTACGTGATATTATTATCGCCGCCGCCGCCGCGCTCTCGGTGTTATTATCGTTAGGTACCTACCTATGCATATATTATATTATATATATGTATATTTTATTTATATTATTATTAATGATCGACCCGAGATGAGGTGCTTTCACCGCGGTGGAGGCCGGGTCGGTTTGTGCGCGCGCCCGCGTGTGCTATCATATAATAACGATATAATATAGGTATATTATCATATAGGTGCCTCCGCCGACTGTTATATTGTATTATGTTATATTATTGCGGTGCGCGCCGTGTGCGCACATCACAATATAGAAAAGCGCGTGCGCGGGCAAAACACACGAACGGCGGCGTGTGCTCAAGATCGTGACGCCGCCGTCGCGTCGCCGGCGCGTGTGCTGGAAGTCGCGCACACGGCGTGTTTGCGGGGACGCGGACGCGCGCGCGTCCGCTCGCCGTGTGTCTTGGCGTGAACTGCACACGAGCGCAGAGACTCGTGCTATCACGACGGAGCCCGCTGACGCGCGTGCACCGTGTGCGCGGATGTGTCGTCCGTATTGTTACTATCATCGTCATCGTCAAAGAGGTTATAGGTGCGCGCGCTTTCGGCGCGGGGAGACGCACGTTAAATAATACGGCTCGCGATAACTGTCCGAATCGACGGCATTGCGGTCGACGAGAATTTTTCCGTTTTCGATTCGAAATTAATTTCCAAACACCGTTATATGGGTTGCCTATACTTGGCGTGTCACAATATCCGCCCACGTCGAGTCGAGTGGCGAGAAATTCTAATACCATAGGTATTGTATTTAATACGATGCGTATAGGTTGGTAATATCGATTTTCACACATAATATACACCCATTATACCGTCTATATTTAAAATTAGATACGCGATTTATACGTACACAATGTTATAGTATATGTGCCACTCAAGAGTCAAGACACGGGAATTTTCAGCTGGATTATCGAAAATAAAACACTAGATATTGTGCACTTGCAGTTGGGTCGTCATCTATATATTGTATTCCGAACCCCGAACGAGAGAAATGAGTACGTCAATTACATAGTTTGCTGTACACGCAGACAGCAATATAACTCAAATAATAACAATGGTAGGTACTTCGGAACAAAAACGTTTAGATGTGTTTTTCTATACTCTTGAGATATTACAATGTTGAAATCCCTGGGCTTTGACGAAACATTACAATTCAAATGTTGGAGAACTTCGACGTATATAGATGCAGTTTTCCGACCACTTATTCGCCAAATCCTGACGTCGCAGATGACCAGCAGATAAATAATAAGAAAGCTATTCGATACGATCAACATTTTTCGTCATAACTATATTAATAAACATGTTATAAGCAACGAGAATCATCATAAACTGTCATTACTGCATAAATCCGTACGACAGATTCACTCTAAAATTGTTTTTCATCTGGTGCACAGCTACTGCAGCTGAACTACAATTATTTAAATGGCGTAGGTACAATTTCGACAAGAGTTTTCGGCGCAATTTCGTGGACGATTATGAATCATATTATTATTGTTCGAACATTGAAATCGGCGGCGATGCGTTTCGTGGTGCAATGTAATATTTCAATAGAGGCAAACGGGCCACTCTATACGAATTACGATACATATATACAATCATATGTGTACGCGTATCATTACACATATCATTATCTATGCCTAGACGACGAGTCAAATCGCACTTCGAGTATATAATAATTATACGTCGAGATCGATATAAGAGGTGTTTAAAATAATGAATTTTCATAATAAGGACTCGTCAGTAAGTGCGTGTGTATATATATTATACGCGCACAATGTATAATATAATAGCCGCCAATGACCATAATATATAGTTACGTATACAATTATTAGATTAATAGATCCGTTGCCGCATTGCAATATACTTACAATATGCGCCGTACATTATTCTACGATACGCGTATATGTATACTGCTCGTTATGTAAAAGGAACGGCTGCAATGTGATATTCTCTTAATGGCTTTTTAATTTATTTAAATTTCGTTGCCTGCGAGTTAGACGATATAGGTATATCATTGTACTCGTGTACTGCTCACTGTAAACATTATTCAATTACCGTTATCGTTTTTTGAATGTTCCGCCGCCACGCATCGACGATTTAAATGGATTATGATTAATGTATAACATATCGCGTGTGCAGCGGATAATGTATTCAGCGTTATACAATATTGAATGCATCATCTGAAAACGCCAAGTTGAATTGTCCATTTTCAGGACTGATTCTTCCGAAAGAAAAATGTGTGCCTACCTCCTACCTGTACACGGTTTGATTTGACTTAAATGTTTATAGAGAATTTCAGTGCTATATAAAGAACGGGACGAATAATCGCGTGTAAAAAATTGGAGCGCACGCCATATTCGTTTGCTATATATGCGTGTGTACGTAGGTATACGTATATTATTGTATTCGCACTCGGAGCATGCCGGCAACTATTTGTGAGAGCGCAGAAATTATCTCTCATATAATATAATACAATATATATATATATAGGCTGCAGAGCCGGCAGTGGCGGTGTAACAATTGTAGTAAATCCTGCAGGAGTTGAAACTGCCGTAGAAGGATTACACTTTATTCTTACACGAGTTTATTATACAGTTCCATTTCCATTAACACGGTCGAGACGAAGGGTAGTGTCGGGAATTCCTCTAAACTATTTTAATCGTCCGCGTCGTTTTATATACTTTGTCCGGTCACGCAACAACGACGGCAACAATGTCGGAATCCGATGCCAGTTGTAGTCGTTCGCCATTACAATATAATTGCGTTGCGGCCCGAAAAATCGCATTTGTTTTTTCGAAAACGATTAGCGCTCGGCGACGCTCTCGAAAAAGGCACGTCGACGTGCAAAAGTGACCCGATGGGCATTATATTTGTGATGCACATAATATAGAATTCGAAAGACCCGTCGACGTGCGGAGCAAACGGATTTCTATTCGAGCGCGACGGCCAGCGATAATTAATTTTTTTTCTTGCTCGTAAAAAAATGTATAATAATTTATTATATTATTATTATTATTATTCTCTTTGGTCGCCGCCGCCGCCTCTGATAAACCTCGCGTCCCTACTTATCGTATACAAAATCGCTCGTAAAATATTATAAGTAGGTATACGAAAAAAAAAATATCAACAACACGCATAATATGGGTACGCAGAGATGAGTGTGTGACACACGCTGTATGTGAAACAAAACCACCCGCGGTCCGGCACTTTATAATTTATTTCATTGTTTATCTACTTGTTATACTCGTATAACCCACTTGTTACACTCGAAACCCACTCGTGCGGTATGGCGTATCGCTGCGGATACGCGACTACGGTGGCTAAAACTCAACGGGTCGTAATTATTTATCAGTTTTTCATAACATAACAATTACATTCAATTCGATGTTGGAAATCGGAGAACGGTGGAATAACACTCCACGTATGCCTACAATGATAATACGCATATAACATCATAATATACGCCGTACACCGCATGCATGATTTATTACTCGTATCGCGCCATCGCGAAGAAGACGGACGTGAACCTACCTATAAATATAATATATTTATATACAGCAGAAGTCATATAGTGGTATTATATAGTAATAGTAGTAGTAGTAGTAGTAGTAGTAGTAGTAGTAGTAGTAATAGTAGTTGGTATAGTATCTAACTTAACTGCGTACATTGTAACCCGTTCGAGACTATATAATATAGAGGGGACGATAACCGCACTGCATAATAATAATAATAATAATAACTATAATAATGTGTACTCGATATATTATAATGATTACACTGGCTACCGCTGTTGCGAACTGTGCGTACCTACTCTCGTTTTCGGGCCGCCGTTCTGGGCGGAGGAGCGGGGGGGGGAGGGGGCGCACACGTATATCATGCACACGCATATTATAAGTGTATACCCACGCGTAATATTATGATAATAATATAATAATTACGAAAAGCAAAACGATAATGATAACGTAATAATAACGCGAAGGTGAACTGGGGTTAGTATTTATGAGCCGTGTGTGTGTGTGTGAGTGTGAGTGTCCGTCTTCCCGCATCTGCTGCTCCATTTTAAGACCAATCAAGGTTGACGGGTCGATCCTCAAATTGTGCGGAGTATGTGTGTATAAATAAAATATACCTTGTACATATTATTATTATTATTATTATTATTATATTCGCGCGATGTGTACGCTTTGGAAAACCGTCTCAAGGACGGATGCGGCGATATTGCGCGTGTATAATATATATTATATTATACAATATTACTGTCAAGGTAATAGGCATGTAGTTTACTATGATATTGTTATTGGTTATTACATATTAAATAATATACCATCGTTACAATAATAATACCTGCGGCTGAGTCGTCGTGTTGAATTAATCATTATAGTATAGCTATAGTATACGGTATTGCACGGAAAAAAATGTAGAAAATTGTATTTCATTAATCTGGAAATTGGATAACGCGGTCGAGAGAGCCCTAAAGAATTCGCGATCTATACCTGTACTGTGATGCTATATTATAATATACGGCGTAGTGCATATCGTTATTATTATATTGTATATATATATATATATGCGTCGTGCCTACTTCTTCTGTCCTACCTAGATACATTATACTCGCGACTACCTATACACTATACGTATACACCTAGGTATTGGTTATAATATCAACGGATATAGGTAACGCGGTGAACGACGAAATCGAGTGACCGAGGGAAAGAAGAATATAATATAATATAATAATAATATAGGATGATGAAAAAAAAAAAAAAAAATCGCGCGCATAAAAACAATGAGTATGCGCGCATGCACGTATAGGTATATTATGCTTACACCGAGGAGATACACGGAGAGATAATGTTCGAAGTTTTCACGGTCCGTCAAGCGTGGCGCAAGAAAAAAAATACGGTCATATATATATATACGTTATAAATCCTTTCATCGTGCTTTCTCACTCGCCGCCGACGTCTTCTCCGCACTGCAGTGCCTCTATACAATAAGATATACATGCGCGTGATAGGTACCGTGCAGCCATAAATTGTGCACACTCTTGGCCGGCGTGCTGCCGTGTCGACTTCTGTGATAATATTGTGCCCTGCACACCGACCGAAACGCAAACAAAAAAAAAATCAAAAAAAATCAAAACAAAACCGAAAACCAATTAATCGTTTGGAAAGTGATGAATTATTATTATTATTATTATTACGTGGCTCAGTTTAAAATAATAATTATTTAATACGCCGAGTGTGTGTGTGAGTGTGAGTGTATTTGTGTTGGACTACAACCGCACACACAATGATTTTCTTTTCGTCCGCATACGCGGCGGCCTGTGTAAAATAACTACGTTAATTATTATTATCATAACCGTCGCAGCAGAGCTCGATCGCGTGCAATCGACCGAAACGATTTCGCGGTTATATACTGCACACACTCGCATCGGATATATAACACTACACCTATATATATATATATGTTATACACGCCGTAGATCTCGGCCGATTCAGAAATCGCGAGCGAACGGGTTAGGTTATAGGCACGATAATATTAACATTTCATATTATATATTATTATACGGGCCCGAGACGGTTATTTTTCGATATCATTGCGGCGCGAGTGAGATCCAGCGTGTGCGGCTTATGGAAAACGAAAACCGGCGTGGTCAGGAGGTCGTCGTCGTCGTCACTACGCCTATATATAAAAAAAAAAGAAGTTAAATCACGTGTCGTTTTGACCGGTGGACAGGACGTGGACTGGTACGGAAGAGTATAACACGAGTATAACGATAATATGATATTGCTCTGTTATCGTGCGTGTATAGTGTTATTATAATATTGTATCGTTACGTGTTATGATATATTGGGAGACCGTCCTCGATCGAGTTTTAACTGGAAAACGAGTTCGAAACTTACTCGCCGCAGAAGAGATTTCGCCGAGTAGGTGTCGCTTTTACCACGCGCTTACACACCGGTGCTGCCATAATATTATAATATTATTATACCATCGTACCTATTCGTACACATTATTATGATATTATGGGTACAGGTACTCTAGCGGCGGCGTTACAATTCTATAATTGCGATATTATTAATATATCCACGTTGATGATTATACACAGCAGCGCCGTTGTATAATATAATAAATATTATAATAACCAACTGCAGGGACACGCCAACTAGTCGATGTACGTATATTTGTATGTGTATACGTAATTGACTCGATCTCATGCCGACCGGACCACGGAATAATAACATATTATACCTACGAATAGGAGCAAATCGGTTAGCGCGTATTAATTACGCGTACACCTGCAGTGTGACGACAGACTGAAGGCGAACCGATATCCAACGGATATCGGTGCACCGTATAATATAGTGTCTATAGTAATATTATCATAACACCATAATGTTATTATATTATATTTATTATTATTATCATCATCATCATTGCGAAGTCGCGCAAACGAGATCCTACTGCAGATTATTAAAGTCGCCGTGGAACATCGTTTTCGTAACTGGTGACGACGAGTCGGACAATAAAAATATATAGTGCTTATATTATTTATACCACTTTTCGGGCGTGTCCTTATTCTCTTACCAATAAAATATTAAATCTTTTTTTATAATTCTATAAACTTAAACATAATATACAATTCGTTCCAGTTATTTAAAAAATAAAAAGGTTTACCGACAAATTATTATAGCCCACGATGTATGCATGGACTCTATAGTTTCGAAAAATCTAGACGGACGTTTTTATAGACACCGCGGCAGATTCAACTGTCAATAACCAGAGCCCATCACAGATGATATTATTGAGACTAAAACAAAAGTAGTGAGTTCCAACCAAAAGTGTCTCCGTGGAAAATTCATCAATTTGTATTATTTAAATGTATGACTAATAACTATATAATATTACGACGTTCTTCTAAACGTAGCTATTATTATTACGGGGGAGGGGGGAGAGGGTGTGGGTCACACACTCACACTTCCGTAAACTGTTTTTTTTCGTTATTTGTTGGTTGGCGTACGGCTTTTGTTTCTAATGGGAACCACCCCCTTAAAACTGATACGCCTTATGCGTACCCGGCTACAAAAATCATAAATCTTGCCTTAGCTTCAGTACCTACAGCAGGCCGCATAATATACGATGGTAATATACACTGTTATAATATGTTATGACCATAATAATATTACGTGCTATGCGCTGCGACTGCAGCTGCGGCCGTATATCCGCTATGTCTGCAGCATCTAAAGCAAGAGTTCGGCCGAGCTTTTTTAGGAGTCTCCGAGTGGGCGGCATTATATATGTATAGCAGGCGGTATAGTTGCACAACCACGCCGGTGCACCGCGATAACCTGTTAGACTCGACGAGACACACGTTGCAGCGGGAATGGCGTGTGTTCACACTTTCCATCTGCAGGTAATAATAATAATTGCTCTACATGATGTTACTCCGTATACTATATATATATGTGTATCTATCGGAGTATCGGACGGTCTCATATTATATTATATTATTACGATACAACGCCGCGTAATATACCTATGCATGTACAATATACATAATAATATATACCTGCTTGCGCATAATATAGGGTGCCTACACCGAACATTCGAGACGTGTATGTATTTATATGTGTATGGGACAATAATAATTATTTATATTTTACACGCGTGTTAAACAAACATAAGCATAATTATATGTGAAGAAAAAAAACTGGTTGTGCGCGACGACAATTTATTATGCATGCGCGTTAGGTCGTGGGACAAGTGCCGCCGCGGTGCATGCGCTTAAGATATTATTTTATTAAATTTTTTTCATAGGTGTATAATATTATAATATATTGCGACGATTGCGCGTCGTCCACTGAGAGAAATAGATATAGATCGGTCCGGTGTCCGCGAGAGTGCACGGGTTGAGGAACGGGGCGATAAAGAAAATTAACAACGGAAAACGGTCGTGTATGTTATTATAATTATTGATACACGACGTACGGAGATGGATCGGATTCGTGAGTTTTTATAATGTTACCCATAACGATAAAAAATATGACCATAATATACCTATCCCGATAGTGCGGAAGTGCATCGTTCAAGTATAATGTACAGCTGCAGTCTCGGTGCACTACAACATTACGCGCCTGTTACCATTATTATTACCTCTGTACATAATATTATAACACGCTGTAATAATATTATAGTACGCCGAGCCTGCAGGGTACCTACGCCAGAAAATTATTATTATTTGCGCACGCGGTCTATGCGTATTTAAGAATCTTCAAGGAGGTCGGAGCAAGGCCGCGGGGGAACGGGATGTCACCGAGCCACCGTGCGGAGCAACGACGTGTTAACCGTTTCTTTATTATTATGTTATCAACTGTTATCAATACGTAACGTTTTGATAAGTAGGTATAATATTATTGGTATATAAACACTCGAGGACTCGCGATCGCTGTGGGGGTCGGGCCGAAATCTCCTGCGCAGCAGCCCGCAAACACGCCACCGTGTTGGTGCAGTGCACGCGGATAAGTTACCTATTGTACACCGTGATGTATAGAGCTGGTATAATACGTGTGCGTACACGATAATGTATATTATTGTATTATATGCGGTACGCCCCGTGTTAATTAACGCCCGAGAATGCTGCAGTGACCTACGACTACGACTACGACGACGACACGCCGCCAATCCGGTCGCGTCTGGTTCGCGGAGATCGTGTGTAGGTACTTTTTTTTTAAAAAATATATTATTATAATAATAGCGTACGCTCGTATAATAATAACAATAATAATAATAATAATTATTATTATTATTATACGTAATTATATAATTCGCTCTCATTACTGCGGCGGGCCCGTAACTGCGCTGCTGCACGTAGTTTAAACGTAACGATGTGCGACAGTGTGCATGCGGCGGGAGAATCGCGCCATGAGGAATAAAAAAAACGGAGATTTTTTTTTATTTTACTCGATTTACCGCTATAAATCTCTGACGGACCTTGTTAGGACGAGATATCGTCGTCGTCGTCGTCGTCGTCGTCGTCGTTTTTTATAACCAAACGCTGTGGACGGTGCGTCAAATAATATAATTATATATTTGTGTACCTACATATAGAGACCGACTGCGGAAAAATCGCGACGACGCCGAAATACGACTTTGGCCTCGGTCCGCCGCTGCAGCTGCGCTGACTCCGTTCGAGCCCAAAAACTGAGCGCAACAACCGCGAATCGCACCGATCGGATGACCGTGTGTGACTGTAAATCACAGCTATGATAGTGATTTTGTTAATTTTCAACGAGTCTCTCGAACGTTTGTCGCGCACACGATAATATTGCACGTCGTCATATTATTATATGTACACGCGCGTATGGAGGTTTTCGGTGTTTATACGCACGTAGCTAAATTTTATAGTTTTATACGCAATAAAAATGACGGTAAACTACCGGAAGGAGAAGCGCACGCGCGTGTGCGAAACGCGGATCTGTTGTGTGTATATTATAATAAATTATATTATAGTAGGCGTTGGCTAATGAAATAAATTACGCGAGCGGTCGCGCCAACAAAACGGATACGGAGGCACGTACGTCGCGCGTATAATAAATAGATTGTGGCGGCGGCGGCGGCGGCAGCGTAAAATATAACATTTTGTTTCATGTGCAAGTACGCGAAAAAAAAATTATTAATAATGAGAAACGGTCGCGAGCACCTTAATTATAATACGTCGTCTCCGCTCGCCATGTGCATGATGTTAGTCATCTGCAGCCACCCGCAGCGTCGCCGGTTCATCCGTCGGTCGGTCGCATGTAATAACGACGATAATAATAATAATAATAATAATAAAAAAATTATTATTAATATTATTATTATTGTGGTCGTCGTATTCGTTTTCCATCAAAACGACAACGCTCCCGTCCGGTTTAATTAATTCAAAACGTATAAACAAAATAAATAGGTACCTATATTATAATATATAATATAATATAATATACACGTGTCGTCGTATATTCCCGAAGTCGTTCTGATTTCGCGTTTAATCGCCACCGCTATTTTATTATTATGATTATTATAATTTATTATTATGAATACATATCGACGGGGAATCGTATATCGGCAGATGACGAAATGCGATCGGTCGTCCGGTCGGTGGTCGCGGCGGTCGTCCTCTCGGATCATATAATATTATAATAATATTACAAACCCATACGCGAGCGGCTTCCACGCACCGAATAAAACATTATTATAATATTATGATAATATACAAAGAGGTCGGACGGGTGTACCTGTATACTTGGGTTTTTTTTGCATCGACAAACGACCCTGTGAATACTGAATACATATATTATTATAATATTATAATATACTTTGACGCGGGACAAGTGGCTTTCGCCGGCCATGCTGCAGTATTCACGTGTCCCGCCCGTGATATACCGAATTATAATACGATGACGGTGACGAAGACTGCATTATACGTACGAAACATCGAGCATAATATTACGTATTATGTTAATAATTGTACCTGGACGTGTACCTAGTCCATGGAAATGATAACAATAACCGTCGACGGGACTGCGGAAACTCGTGTTTAATTCGTCGGCGGGGAACGGAAAACAAACAAACGGCGACGGCCACCGCGTCTCGGATATGATAATATAATCAGCCCCGTAAAAAAATCAACGGGAGATCTGAGCTGAACAACAACAGCAACAGCACGGCGTGCTTGTGTTAGAACGACGAAAACATAATATTATTATAACATACAATAATAATAATAATTACGATGATGATGATAATAATAGCAACGATATTATATTATAATATTATGTGTATCTACGTGCGCGCCTCGAAAACCCGTTTGACGCATGTGAACGCGTATACTTACGTATTTATGATATTATAATGTTTGCCATTTTAAACATTTATATATATTTTTTATTATTATTATTATCATCATCATCATCATCATCATCGTTAATCCCGCGCCGGCGATTGATCGATTCGTGCCGAACACGTAGAATGTTAAAATATACATTATTATTATTATATTATGCGCATTAGCTGCTGCGGCGGAGTGTTGCGAAAAAATAACATCGATCGCGTAATAAAATATAATGTATATCTACAATGTCGCGATGACGCCCGACGGACATCGCGCCCGGGAATAATAATAAATACTGAGGGCCGATGCGACGACCCTGGCGGCCGGTGGGCATTTTTTTTAAAAAAATTTTCGTAACCAAGTCGCGCCCATAATAATATATTTATACAATATTATTATAATCCGCTGACGCACGAAAACCTTCACGTCGCATACATTATAGGTATGCTAATATACGTCACGTTAAAGTGCACGGCACTATTACCTATATATACGATTAACGACGCCTCGTCATCATAGCACCCCGGTGGCTCTGGAAACGTCACTGCTACGTCAAACACATAACAATACAATTATTGTGTATTATTATAATGTGACGTGTAGAGAATTTCGGATCGTGAAATTTGTCCCGAGAAATTCCGCCTCGGAAGAGGATGGCTGCAGCGCGTACCTACACTATATTATAATATTATACCTAACCACGTCCAATCGATTCGCATTCTCTGACACATTGACGACGACGCACGACTGCGGGTCTTCGGAACTGGTTTCGGCTGACTCGTACCCACATTATATATTATAATATTATTGTAATCGAAATATTTACTCAACCCTTATTATGTATATACGACGACTCAATATTATAATTTATAATAATGTACCGCAGTGCTGCAAGAGTACCATATTAATATTAACAGTATTACAGTGTCGATTTAAAATATAATATAGCTACAGTCCGTACGCGTGGAGCTATCGTCTGTTGTAAAAGGTATATTATATTATTATTTTATGGTAATGTCGATGTGGAGTGAAAATGAAGAATAATATCACATATTATTACTGCGTATGCAGTCGTTAAGTCGTCGAGGAGTTAATCTCGCATTGAGGAGAAACCGCCTCTGCACCGCCGCCGGAGTAGTCTTCGTTGGATTTCATCAGAATGTCACAATGTATCGATTTAAAAATCGACTTGATATAGTATAATATAGGTATAATATGTTATAATATACGTGTGTAAAAAATCGCATCGGTGGCTAAAGTCAATAATATTATAATAAATTATTATTTTTCCTCTCGCGCGGTTCCATCATTAGCGCCGTCGCCTTTTTCAACTGCTGCACTGCTCCGTACAGCGGGCCGCGACATGTTTACGCGCGCGATAAATATGTATGACGAGGAAAAACGAAACCCAACACGGCGGCGGAGGAGAAGAAGGGAAAAATCGATCGCCACACCAATTAGACGGGTCCGCGCGACGGAAAACGAAAGTGTGTCCACGACGGTCGTCGGGTCTGTATCGATATTATTATACAGCGACTCGCCACTATACGACGACAATAATATATTGTAGCGTACACACGTAGAGGTACGTGCCCGCGTAGGCACTCTGCTAGCGATCCCATAAGGTATAATATAATATATTTTAATGCAGCAGGCATATTATATATTATATGCGTGTGCCAACGTGTGCAGTGCAAGCTCCGTCGAGTGTGATGGACCGGCGGCGGACTCGACAATATAATATAATATATTATTGCGTATAATATTATGTGGAACGCTTCGGCTGTGAACTCGACCGGTCCGCGTGAATTATTATGTGCTCGCGCGTGCAACGCCTCCGTAGTTGTGGTCTCCACACGTTACCATAATGATAATAATATAACACACAGAGATGAGATGGCCGCGTCCAGGCCCGCCGGGGCGGTCGGGGTCCGTCGTCGCGGGGAGGAGGAGGTGCAGTGTGGAAATTTCGAATTCCGCGAACGCGCCACACGGCTATTTACGGGGCTATTTATTATTACTGTATTCGCGAGAATACGGCGCATGAATATATGCGTCGCAGTGCATGTGACGCGGTCAACCGCAGCTTATGATAATAATATATTATTATAGGTACGATATCGTAGTATACAACATAATGTCATTATAATAATATTATTATGTGCACTATCGCAGTGATGCTTTTCGAATTTCTACGCGCTAGAGAGCTGCTGCTACGTGTAACACGCTCGCCGCCGCTGCGTCTGCCACGAATGGACGGATCATCGGCGAAAATCGTTAAATCATTATTATCGTCGTCGTCGTCGTCGTCGTCGTCGTTCCAAATATATTATGTGCACATGATGTGCGTCAGACGCGTTATAATACAACCCGTACACTAATAAATCGTCAGTCGCATAATATTATTATTGTTCATTTCATGGACGATGTACCGTAGTATATTGCGGCACATTGCACATCACGGGTGCGCGGAGTATAATAATTCATCGTACAACCGAAATCCAGTGATATATAATAGTTCCCGACTTTGATTTCTAACGAGTTTTCGCGGTGTGATTATAAAGCTCGAAACTAATATATTGAGTACTACGCGCTGCACGGGGTACACACACACACACACACACACACACACACACACACACACACTATATTTGTATTATTATTACGTTTTTATATTGTGATTTAGCCGAAACGTCAAGGCGACCGTTTCTTTCATTTCGCGGGTGTACATTTAATGATAAATCTCGACGGACGTTCCGACCGCGCGTATAATAATATTATAATATACCTAATACCTCTATGGTTTGTAACATTTTCGCGCTTACATTTCTCGGCATTATATTATATTTTCGGTACCTACCTGGGAACACGATAATATTATACTCATCGCGCAACAGGCAATAATAATAGACGTGCGAAGATGACGATATGATTTCGAGAACGCAGAAGTAGTTAATATAATATAGCGTACACGATAATATATAAATTGTATACAGGTGATGCGCGCAACTGCGTCGGCGGCGTCGGATGAGACGCGAGAAGTGGTGTTGTGATAATGGAGATGGGGGGGGGGGGTGGTGGTGGAGGGGCTGGGGAGGTGGAGGCGAGACGGACGAGAAAAAACGGATCGGTAATGTACGCCACCGAATGGTCTCATTAAGACGAATAGAATTTAAATTGCCAACCGAGTGATGTTGACCATTAGGACGGGGATTGTTGTCTTCGAGTGTATACCTATAATATAATATCTGTTGAACATAATATATATATGTATATATATACAAAGGTATAGGTTGGCAGATATACACCTCCATGGACATATATATATGTACACAGAAAATACGTACAAAAAACCGTGTTAGTTTCGTTTTGTTTGGCGTTGTACCGGATAGGTAGGTATATATATAATATTATACACTTTACTTGGCCGCACAGCTTTAGTAGTCGGCGCAAAAAGGTCATCCGCGGCAGCTGACGAGAGCACAGAGTATACATAAACATATATAATATAATGTGTGTATACGTGTATTACAGAGAGGGCGATGCTCGATGACCGGGGGGGGGGGGGGTGGCGAGGGGGTAGTGCGGAGGAGTACATACACACAATAATATTATACGTATGGTGGGAGGTCTATATATCACCGGGCGGCTGACAGCGCCGCACACACCGGAGATTGATGGCATATCGCCGCGCGGCCGCGAGAACCGTTCATTCACAACTCACCGATCGCCCGTCCCACGACGACTTCGGTAATGATTTTAATTATAATAGTAATGATTTTATTATTATTATTGTTATTATTATTATTATTGTTGGTCATCGTCATCGTCGTCGTCATCGTTGTAGTCGACGACATTGTGCGATAACGCCGACGAGTGTCATGATCAAGACGCGTGCTTGAAAATACCGCGAAGAATCAAACGAAAACGCGGAGAAATTGTTATCGACATATTTAAAATTTCATAAAAATATAAAGAATAAAAATAACAATCAAAACTTCATGATTATAAGATTACTAACGTAGAAAAATAAGTATTATTGTTTACTAGATAATTTTTCTAAAAAAAAAAAATATATGTATTATTATGTATTAAAGTAATAATATAACTTTGTATCCTTAGAATAATCTAAGACAGAATATGACACTTCATTTAATTATTCTAAGAAAATATTGCCAAGTGTACCAACAATACATACCTATATCATGCAAAAGTGGTCATATATTGCAAACTTATATTATATACATTTACAAGCCTCCGAGCAACAGTGTTTTGGAATAGTGCCTACTGGTAACTGGTTCGAAAATAAATTATAGACTTTCTTTTTTAATTAACCTTTGATGATAATATTATTATTGAGTGTAACTGTAACATATTCTCCTATTTTATTACACAGTTGTAATACAACACTTCGTCGCTGCCACATGTGTAGTCGCGACGTCAATCACTAGTCAGCTTAGGTATAAGAAAATGTCGGCCACATTATGTAAAAAAAATATACCTATACTTACCTAAAATATCAAAAATATCGATGACCTCTGTTTATGATTGAAGCAAATTTAAGAAATGTTTCAATCAAATTATTTTCTTTTTAAAAATCGTCCACGAATAGTTCTGAATGGATGTGGTGAAATCGATAATAATGTAGTAGGTATATATGCATCAACTTTAAAATAATACTAATTTCGTATTTCGATTCTCGGTAGTCGCTATACCATGGATATGTCTTATATCTGCTATAGTTTACTGAAACCGAAGTGAGCTTATAGATAACAATGTGAATATTTTCAATTTTGTGACGTGAATATTTTGCGATCGCGGAATTCCAAATGTGTTCCCGAAGGTATCTCCCGTGCGTGGTCGTCCACTGCACACAGTGGAACGGACATTATTCGTAAATTCATAACATAATTTATGTATATGTATCACATTATTTTTATATGTCTTGTCGATCGATATAATATCAATCTATAGATCGCCGTCGATCTTTGAACGGCATATTATACGAGTAGCCGGTATACACGGGAAATCGTCGCGGTCGTCGTCGTATATACCACGTGACCTGAATGATGTAGTTTTGATCTACAACCATCCTACATATGTATACATATATCTATAAGAAGCGGGTACGTATATTATATATACAAATACATATAATATATGACCGTTTCTCTTTCTCCTTTTAGCCGACGACTGTATATAATGCGCGATACACGTTTAGTGCGCGTCGCTTTCGTCCATACAATATAATATTATATGATTTTATACCCATATATATGTTTATAATAACATAACGACGCCCACGTGATGGGGTAAGACAGAAAAAAAAAATTAAATTAAATGGTATAATCTCGTACACCGTCTTTCAATCGGAACGATACGCGCGGTTTCCGTCACTCGCGGCGGCGGCGGCGGCGGCGCGTTCACAAGTAGATTGCGATAGCAAATATATTATAATATAATATTATTCTTAAACGTAATGAAAATCTCCGATCGATCGGAAGCCCCGGCGGTTGTGGGTGAATCCTCTGTACCGGCGGCGGCGTACACTCTTATAATATAATAATATATTGTACACACGGACATGTGTACACGGGCGAAGCAACCGGATTCTGCACCGCGACGTGCAGCGGCAATAAATCGTAAACGCGCCGCATATAGCAGGCGGATGGCTCGTGGGCGAAAATCGTACGTTTTAATATCGGGCGGCGGCGGTGGACCCGGGTATAATATTATGTTATTATTATATTATTATGGAAAAAACAAAACAGTTGTTGTTTGGAAGTAACGATATGTAAATGGCATGTCGAACAGATTCATCGTGCAGCGGGTCGTAAATTTCTCGTCTCTCCTCGACGCCGCCGCCGCCGCCGCCGCCGTGTTACGGCAGCAGCGGAGACCCATCCGAATTAAACCAAAACGTGTACTGTAGACCGTATTATATTTTACTATAGAATTTGTGGTGGTACGTATAGAAGGAATGTTACGACCGTCGTGCGCATAATACTGATATTATTATACTATGCATATTCGTTTCCGTACAAGAATCCGGGTTTTTGGAACCCCGAAGGCGGAGACGGTCTCTCATATACGCGTATTACACCGCGATGGATTCGGCCGCGGTTGCGACCGAGCGACGACGCTCCGATTTGATTTACGGTTTTCCGCTCGCGTTTTCCCCGCCAACGCTGCGCTCTATACGGGCACAGCAGCCCGCGGACAATGTACTATGTGATATAGCCGTAATGTAAAAGTGTAGTGCGTTCGACGAGCCAGTATAATAATAATAGTGTTGTGTATATTATAACGATAATTATACGCATTGCCGGTGACATTGGCGTACAGTTTTAAGACGAATTCGGTGTGTACATATTATGAAATATTAGTTATGATCCATGTACGTGGGTGGAAACCGTGGCCGCAGTCATTGCAGTGCGATAGTGTTGATTTTTTTCCCCTCGGAAATTTTACCGAAGTGTGCGTATAACTTTATGCGTAATGTTCGATAACTCACGTCCGAGTGGACAAAACCACGTCAAGTATATAATATTATTATAATACAACGAAACAGCGGACCGCATGCGTGAATGTAACGAAACAGCGTATAGGTATTCTCTATCGCCTCCCCGCGCTTATTATCATATTATAATATATATTATTATATTGTTGTTGTTTTGACACGACGTGCGTATGAAATATATCGCGGGACACGAAAAATATTATAATATACGTGCAGCGGATGTATTAATAATATTGTAAAACAACGGCCGTAATAAGTATGATAACATAATATTATATTATACGGGTAAGCTACAGTATCGTTTTTGCACGTCGCCGCGCGCGTATAGTTAAATACCGTGTACCGCGTATACGGTCACTGCAATCCATTTACAACAATAATATAATAATATTATCATGATATCCGCGTATCGTACGCAGCGGAACGGCGGCCGTCCGTCGAATCCGCTCCCAGGCCCGCCGCCGTAATAACTTTTATCAACACTTTTTTTATTTACCCACTGTCCGGTGGTCTGGACGCGTGCGTGTGCCTCCACAATAATAATAATATAGTCAATGCGCCGTATACATTTTATACCGTACGACCATACGTCACGCGCGTACGGGAAACGAGTGGTTTTTTTACGGTTCGCGATTATTAGTTTATTATTTCATCTCGAAACCGCTCTCCGCGGACGGAAAAGGGAGTGTATAATTCTGTCGTGAGTCTATAATATTATAATATCGTCATGTGCAGATGAGGTGCCATTTAGCGCGCACATTCAAATGCGCCACGACTGTAATATGATACGTTACCGTATTATGATATTATAATATCAATTTTATTTTATCAACGGCACCACACGATAATATTTAGTCTAATCGAACGTGCGAACTCTGTTGATGCGCTTAACAACGGTGTTGGCGTTCGATATTAGCAACACTGTTCCGAGAACATAAAAAACGTGCAAAAAGAGTTCATCAAAGTTTGAAAATTCGAGAATATAGGTACTTGTTTGTTTCAATGTCGACAATTATTATTATACACTACACCCGTAAAATATTTCAAATAAGTTTTTGTCACATGATAGTATTATACGTGTTGTAATTCGCTTTTATATTATATACCATTGTATATTTTCTCCGAGCGTAATAACAAATACCTTCTATATACTGTCTTGTTTTCCATATAAATTACAATCAAATAGTCAGCACCTAATATTATTTTTTATGGGTAATGTCATTCATGGACCAGTGCTATTTACAATATTAAAAAGTATTAACGTCATCTAAATAATTCATTATTAATGTCATTGAAATCAAAGTTCAAAACAAACGTAAACACCCAGATAACTAAAAGATGGCCCAAAAAAACTATCAATGTCTTGAAATATGTTTAAACAAGAATATAGAGCAAAAGATTTTTCAATTTATTGATTTGGTGTTTCAATAATAACTATCTATATACGTTCCCATTATAAATCTACGCGTAGTATTCACCCAATAAAAGCACTCGTGCGAATACACTAAATCTTCAGCCCTAGTTCGTTGTTGATAATATAAAATAAAATGTATATCTAATACAATAACATTACCTAGGTTCGGACGAAAATCGCACTCGATTTCCGTAACAGTTTTTCCCGTGTACGGTATACCTACTGCTTTCCGTTTTCGCCTTCGAACACAATATATCAAAATAGGTATACGGCGGCGGCGATGACTGCCTTCGTCCTTACAACGACATATATCATTATTATCGTCGTCGTCATCGTTGTTATATTATAAGACTGATCGCATTTTATACCAAATTCAGAAAAGAAAGTTATACAACGTACGTGGTGGTCCGACGTGAGGCGGGTACGTGATCGCGAAAAAAATACGAAAACCGAACGTCGTCGCGTCTTCCAGTTTTCATAAGGCCATTGTCATAATATATAATAATATCATTATTGTTGAGGTCGGAAAATAAGCGGATTTCGACACTCGTCCGGCCGCGGAGTGTGACGAAAACCGAAATTGCTAATTGCGAGGATTTAAGCGCATAATATACCCACCGACTATCATAATACTGACCTAATATCTACGACATCAAAATACCGGCGGTGAGGTTCTCACCGATATCGACTGCGTTATCCGCGGTGTGCCATACGGCAGCGAGTAAACGACTACCACTTCGACGACGGTCGCAGGCGTATAATAATAATAAACCGTTCTAGTTCCCAATACAACATAAGCGATATGAGCTAATATAAAGAACAATGATAATATGGCCGGTCTTGTATATATAATAATAATATATAGGTATGATAATAATAATACAATAACGAGATATAACATAATCGTCGCGGTTGTGTTATTACGTAACAGCGGCGAGAAAAAAAAATCCGTCGGCAGTTTGTTATACTAGCATTACTATATATATATTATACACATAGGTATATAATATATTATTATATAGGTACGGTATCGAGCGTGTACAGATGTAATAATTATTATTGCGCGAGTATAACGATCGCGCGTATAAATACGGTGTTCATCATCTCGTAAAGTACATTATGTTATTGTGTCGTATACCTATAGGTATAATTGTATAAATGTACAAAATATATATATATCTATATATTATATCGCGTATAATGCGATCGTATTATTGCGCGACGCGACCGGTAAAATAATAACCGACTCGGAGCACGTGCGCGACGGTGTACGGTAGGCAATAATAATAATAGCAATAATTATTGTCCGACAACAATGCCGGTCGTATATTACACGGACGGCCGGGCAACAGCAGCCACCTGCAGAACAGTGTTGTGCAAGTGCACCGCGAATCCGTGCGATTATTATTATGTGGGTATCATTTTTTCCACTCCTTTCGATTTTCGGTCTTTGCTCGTCGCATTATTATCGTTTGTTATTGTGCCGTACACACTGTATACGTTATCGTACTGGAGCTGCGTGGAAATAGCCGTCTACAACTGTACACCGCGGACGACTCGCAAGAGAGAATAACGGTGAAGAACTTGCGTCGAACGGGCAAAGTTTTTTCACCGATTTTCTGGAAATTTTCAACGCGTTTACGATGGCAGCTTTCACGTACATATTTACATTTGTTGACGTAGGTATATAATATTATGCACCTTCAAACCATCAATGAACCGACTTCAAAACACAACAAATGGGGATACAGGCAAACTACCTATATATATATACAACCCTTATATCCAAAATATATATAATATCATTCGACACGTTTTAATGTTACGCGAGATATTACGATATGAAAATCATTTCCACGAAGACACTGATTTCCGGCATATTGTATTACGGAAAATTACCGTACGAATGTACAATAAATTATTATTTTTATACTTATGTATACTGTGATAACACGACGTCATATTGGGCACTGATTCTGTACCTAATTATACTTAAAGTTCATCGGAAAGTTTCAGGATTTCGAATTTATCTAGTTTTCAGTCTTTACCGATATATATTATGACGTCTTGTACCATACCATAAGTAATACAATATCACTTCGCTTATTTCACTTGATTCGTCTCACCCACACATGACAACGTGTGTTTTTTTTATCTGCACCACGTCATATTATTATGTGTGCAACCGCACATTTCTGATCGATTATTATTCAGTAGTAAATCGTGGGTCGAGTATAATTAATAATTATATATAAGTGTATATTGTATATAAATATATATATATATATCATTAGAATTTATAAACGAGCATGGATCGATTATATAACGATATAACGAGAATTTCGTCGGATTACACCGATAATACATTAATGTACGTTGCGATGTAAGTAGGTGGTAGGTATCTATAATGATATACGACAGGTGCTTGTATTTGTTTTTACGATATATTATATTTTGAACGTAACGCTCGCTCGGCCATATATAATGTATATTATTACGCATTTAAGATCGATAGTAATCAACATAAAAATATATTCGACGTAAAACAATATTATGATAATTTACACTAAGTCGGCTGCAGCAGGTCTCTTCTGCTCTATAATACAACAGTGGCAGTCTGTCAGAGTTCGGCTGACTCGACAATTTAATTGTCCCGGGACGCATTACCATTGATTATAAATACTAGCATCTATGGTATTACCTACGCATTCAGACCGTGTCGTCATCGGACTACATGATAACCGCCGTAGATATACCTACCAGCAATGTATCGAGTAAAGTAAAAAATATTTTATTATTCTTATTTTTCATGCGTATACTGCATGGTTTTTTTTTTCGCACACACCTACGTCAATCACACAATAGATACCTAATACACAGGAGATAACTGGATTATACCCACCGAAAAAAAACGGGACAAAAAGCTACCCGTTTGAAGTAAGCCGGGGTCATGATGTTCAAAAAATTAACAATCCTTTTTTAAACTCGACCTATATTATGTGGTTACAAATTAAAATATATATTTGTATCGTACGAGTTTGTTGTACATTTACACACAGGATGTAATGGCGTATAGGTATATCAACTCGGTCGAGTGTAATATAACTTTGGGTAGATACTAAAACAATATCAAACGTTCCAGATAAAATCTATACGGACAGGCAATTATTTATGTGTGCCATCTACTCTAATCAATATATTATTATTATTATTATGTGCCTGCAAACATATTGTATGTACACCACGGCCTAAAAATATGATATTACGGGCGGTAAACGTTTTGCCACTTACGATCGTTGCCACCGCGAAAAATCAAATAACACTCTACACATCGCTGTGATTTTGAGATTTCATACTCGAAACGCGCCGTTTTATTACGCTATATAACATTATATCGTCTGCTAGCCGCACGTGCATCGTCCGGGTGTGATTTCCAATCGCGTCACGACGACCGTCGGACAATTACTATAATATTATTATTATTATAAAAACGTTCGTACGACAAATAAATAATTTATATTATATTATTATGTATACGAATATGTACTGCGGTGTGCGGCGGTCGTGTGGTCTGATTTAACGAGACGTAGATCGATCGATCGATCGGCTTGTCGCAGACCTCGTCCCGGCCGACTGCTGCAGGGGAGCGATTCCGGATTCGCGGAGTCACCGCGGTCTAGTTTTCGTCGGGATTCGCCAAAAAACGCTCATGCACAATGTACAACCTACCTGCTGTAATAATATAATATACTGGTTACGAGAGCGGCGGGTACTTGGGATTTTGTCGTGGATTATATTATTATTATTATTATTATTACTGTTATATATAAAAAGGTTTATTTTTTTTTTTTTTTTTATCGGCCGAAACCGATTTGGAAATGCGATAAACGGGTTTCGTCGCGGGGCGCTCGTTAGCGAAAAGTCCGCGCGGTGGACGACGTGAAAAAAATAAAAACGCCAAAACAAAAATTGCGATCCGCATTCAGACGGGGAAAAAAAAATAACAAATAACGTTACATAATTGGAAGTTTCTTCCACAATAATAATATAATGTATAATAATATATTATATATATATATATATATATATATATAATACACGCCAAGAGAAAATCGGAGCGACGACGAGTAGTTATTTATTTTTATTTTTTTTATTCTTCTCCTCCGTCTTCGTCCCCGTCAAACTTGGCGAATTTAATAATATCACGCAGCACATGTACCTACCTCTGTTATGGTACATACCATATGTACCTCTACACGACGACGACAACTACGACTACTGCTGAGACGACGTATGTGCACTTTCAAACACGACATGTGATAATTCTCGGACGGGCTACCGGGTTTACACGGACCGAATTTTTGCGCCGCTCCTCGTTAAAATTGCAGTCGGTCTCGTCGTCTGTCGCCGTCGTCGTACAGTCCGTCCAGACGGCAATTATAGACGCGTTTGTGACTATTGTGTGTGTGTGTATGTGTGTGTGTGTGGTGTGTGTTAGAGAGCGTAAGTGCACCGGTGCATCGGGCGGCCACATTGCGTCACGTTGTGAGCGGAGAATTTATTAAATCGTTTTATATTGTACGTCCTGCACACACATAATGTGGCACCCCTTCGATCATCCCCCCCCCATCCCCCGCGTTCATGGATTTTCCGGCCGGATCGACGAAACAATTACACAAAGATAGACAAAAAGTATCAACTTTTCGACTGATCGATGTCGCACACGATTCCGCGATGACGGTAATATTATAACACGTCACTTTCGGCGCATCCGTCTTTATAATTATATAAGTCATATCGATGTTCCATATTGTGCATTATTTTTGTTTATTTAAATCGCGTTATTTCATAGAGCAGCGACGTTAAATCGGGTGACTATTAGAAACAAAACTTATTAGTATAGTTATTACGTTTCAAACAAATATTGATCACCAAACTGTTACTTATTCAGTAACAATATACATTACAAATATCTCCTATAATATATTATAGGGCCTATATTCTGTGTCCGTATACCTTAACCGTCACACTCCTAAAGGGTAAAACACGATAGTAATATTATTTAAGGTATATAAAGTAAAATACTAAACAGCGGCGAATCGCGTAATTTTCAATAACTTGATACTATAATAATGTGTCGGAACGATTTACTAGGTATCTTAAAATTTCGAATTAGATATTTCCCACTATTGGCCTACAGACATTATACGGACTAAACACACTAATATTAATATAATTTGTGTATTTTAAAAATTCACAGCGTATTATAATAGTATCCTTACATGTGACACGCAATGTAATTTTTCTTTTTGATGTTTTCGCAGACGGCGTGGCCAAAGTGATGAGCGTGGTGGACACGTCTCCTCCGGCGTGGTACACCTACTACCCACGACCCGTGGTCCCATCAGTAGCGCATCCGCGCGACCCGTCCAGCATGCGCGAGAAACACTCGAGCCCGCGCAAGATGGTCGCCGTTCCCGCAGTGGTTCCGTGCGTGTCGCCCAAACAGGGTTCCGTGTACCCGGCTCACCACCATCACCATAATCACCGCCGGCACCACGACCAGCCGGACCACCGTCATCACCGTGACGACGACGGCTCCGCCGCCGACAATGACGAGGACGAGGAAGACGACGACATGATGCCGTTTGACCTATCGCGCAACGGTGGCAGCTCGCCGTCATCGTCACCACGGTCGCCGCTCCGGTCACACCGCATGTCGCCCGCCGCGTTCAAACCGTACGACGGCAGTGGCGCCGGCGTCAACAACGACCAACCACTTGACCTGCGAGTCGAATACAAGAAGTCACGCCGAGGTGACGAAATGGAAGACGAGAACCAGAACCTGATCATCAGGACGCCGTCCCCGGAGGACATCGAAGTCGACAGCCCAGGACCACCGTCCGCTGGCCTGCAGCGTTACGCGCCTCACCACGTCGACCACAACGACCGCGGTGCCGTAGTCCACAGCCCTTGTTCGTCGTCCGACAAGGAAGTTAACGTGACCGACGACCACCATCATCACCACCAACACTATCAACCATCCCAACACCATCAGAACCAGAACCAGCTGCAGCAGCACCAACAGCAACAGCACCTACAGCAGCAGCAGCAACAACAACAACAACAGCAACAGCAACAGCAACATCACCGACGTGGTGGCATAACCGTCGAAGATGAACGACATCATCACCAGCGGATGGTAAACTATCCGGTGCTGTTCCCGCCACAGCCACTTCACCCTATGATGTTAGAAGCTATATACAGGGCGGGCGCTGTGGGCGACAAGTCTCGCATGCCTTCGTCGCTGGCTGGTTACCAAACGGGTGGTGGTTACCACAGGCCGTCGCAGCACTATCCGTTCATCAACTCGCCACTGCTCAACGGGCACCATCATGTGCCGCCGCCCACCTACGACGTTGTCAGACAGCCACCGCCGGCTCCGCTGCCACCACCAGTAGCCAGATCTCCACAGCAGAAGTCGTCAGCGTTCCAGGAGACGTCTGGCAAACCGAAAGACAGGTAGGTCGATGATGACAATATTAAATAAAACAACAACAAACGTAGCACGCACACTTCGAGTTAGGTAATGGCGCGTTTGGTTGCAGCGCCTTAGGTTATAAAGGGGGATGAACAGTTGTGCGCACAGCCATCGTTTGACGGGGGCAAAGTGCGAGAGGAAAACGTGGACCTGTTTAAAAATCGGAACCAGGACGTGTTCTACGCATAAGAGTGTGCAGGGGTCAGGAAGAGAAAAATATATGGGCGCTCAATGGTTCATTGAACCGTACCTGTGCTCGATCGGGTCGCGGCAGAAAAATAAATATATATTATTTCATACTAAAAGCGTTGTGCTTTCGTTCTGTGCAACAGGTACTCATGCAAGTTTTGCCAGAAAGTGTTCCCGCGCAGCGCCAACCTGACCAGGCACCTACGGACGCACACGGGCGAACAGCCTTACAAGTGCAATTACTGCGAGCGGTCGTTCAGCATATCGTCCAACTTGCAGCGGCACGTGCGCAACATCCACAACAAGGAGAAGCCGTTCAAGTGTCCGCTGTGCGAGCGGTGCTTCGGGCAGCAGACCAACCTGGACCGGCACCTCAAGAAGCACGAGGCCGACGGGCCGACCATAATGGACGACCGGCTGTCCTCGTCAGCGGCGGTGGTGGCCGCGGCGGCCGCAGCTGCGGCGGCTGATCGGAGGCGCGCGTCCCGGGGCCCCGGCGCCGGCGACGAATCCTACTTCGAGGAGATCCGATCGTTCATGGGCAAGGTGAGTGAGGACGGCAGCAGGTTCGCCGCAGCGGCCGCAGCAGCAGCGGCGGCCGCGGCCATCGGTCATCGCCGTGGCGGACACGCACATCCGGCCGGCGGGCGGCGACAGTCGACGACGTCCGCCTCGTGCCCGTACCGCCGCGGTTCGGCGGGCGACGCGCCTCCGGCCGAAAGGTTCTCGTCCCGGTCGTCCGCCTCGTCGGCCGGTTCCACCGAATCGTCTTCGGGCGCGGCCGACGCCACCGCCGCCACCGCCGCCGCCGCCGAAAAGGAGTGCGTCAACAGCACCTGACCCTCCGCCTCTGCGGACACGGCCGCGACGTCTTCCCATCGCGATCGTCACACTGTCGCTGCTACCACGAACACGGTTACCGCCACCGGCCGCCGACGACGCGGCTGAGTCCGACGACTACGACGACCACGACTCGTATAATATGCACCCCGCAGGCACGGCGAACGGATCTCTGCGGGTGCGTAAACGACCCCGCGAAGCAAATTTTTTTTTTCCGCGTACGTTGTATCATATAGTCGTTTCATTTGTTTCTACGCAATTTTCGACGAGGTAACGAATAATATTATATAATATACGAATCACATAATTTCTAATACGATATTTTCTAGTATTTTTAGTGTAACGTGTACATAGTTTTTAGTTGCGGATTGTATTATTATTATTTTTTTTTATATATATTATATAGTTTATCATATTATTAGTATCGCGTGTAAATATTTTATGTCGTAGAATCTACACAGGTTATTAAGATTTACATATATTACATTTTTGTAAACTCGCTCCTCCCCGCAACCGACTGCGATCGTTCTGTGATAATAACAGGTATATCGTCGCGATTAGCTCTTCGCATTCGATAGGCATGTAACGTGTCAACTGCGACAGTTTTACTAGTTTTTGACAATATCATCAGCGGTTCGTATACTTAACATGCCGAATCCATAATAATATTTTAATAATACGTATATGATGTTATTCTCGTTTTGAATATGTTACGTTATATTTTTAGTTTCGATTTTGGCCCACCGCGATCCACACGCTTTCGTTTCGATCGTAAAAGAATTTACTAAAAGACTTACAAATATATATTCTATAATAATATTAATTTAAAAACTCTAATAGCAGTTTAATAATCTTAAAAAGATAGTGTCGCACACCAATGGACAATGACGACGAGTGATTACATAGGTTCGAGACAAATGTCGGGATTTCATCATTTTCGGCGTTAGCTCAATCCTGCAACAGGTGTCCCGCCACCGCGCACCAAATCGTTTCCATCTCCGTGCGTTCGCTCGAAAACTTTACGCAGAGAATCGGTGACTGAAAAGTCAAACTGCAATTTACTCGCGTTCTACACGGAAATGTCATCTAAAACGCAGCACGCACCTCTAAATACGACACCGAACACGGTCGATAGACGGCCGAACTGGGAGCGGGGGCGAAAAAAGTATCTCGAGAGATATCATGCTTTACAGACTTGGTGGTGCGCTCGTGTCAAACGAATCGGACGACGACGGCTGTACAGGTATAGAGGTAGGTAGTAGGTAGGTAGGTAGGTAGGTAGGTAGGTAGGTAGGTAGGTATAGTATATTAGAAAACGGTTTCTCTATCGGCCAATAGTGCATTTCGCATTACCATAATATTTAAAACGCGTCGAGCAGGATGCTCTAGATTCAGCTGGTGTGTGTGTATGTGTCTGTGTGTGCAGGTCGAAAACCGGTCGATGAAATCGTTATATACGGTTTGTTTTTTTTTCACTCGTAACACACGCACGCACACACTCACGTACCCACTTGTGTGCGCGTATTATTTTTTTTAACTTCCAGTTCGATAATATACGGTTTTCTCGCTAACCGGTTCCCCTGTGCGACCGCCGCCGCTTCGGATGCTGCGCTGTGCGCGGACACGAAAAAGGAAAAAAATTATCAATTATTATTATTATTATTATTATACGATTATAATATTGTGTAAAC
Organism: Metopolophium dirhodum; assembly: GCF_019925205.1. Lineage (NCBI taxonomy): Eukaryota > Metazoa > Arthropoda > Insecta > Hemiptera > Aphididae > Metopolophium > Metopolophium dirhodum. The sequence goes on from NC_083565.1 coordinate 10,945,982, forward strand.
GTGTGTTTTGGTTATTATTATTTTGTTTGCTCTCAACGCCCGTGTTTACCGACGGGCGCTTATAAAATCACGGTTATACTTCAATATTGTAAATAATAAAAAAAAGTATTATTTTAATAAATACATATTATAGAGTGAACGTCAAAGTTCGTCTGTGAGTATAAAAGTATGTACATAATATAATTATGTTAATTTTCTCGCTTTGGGGTGTTTCGGAGGTGTTTCTGTACGGAATACGGTTAAAAACTACAAAAATCCAAAAAAAAAAAAAAACAAAACTAATGAGAAACGATTTGCGTCCACCGCAATGTTCTGTAATATTTCTTAAAATGTTATTCTATTGATTATGATGAAAAAAAATAGATCGTATAATGTATATATTATATTATGTATAGGTATCGTTGAACGGACGACGACGACGACGACGACGGTAATAATTATAGATAGACGATTCGAATAGTAATAATTATAATAATATGTGTTCAGCATCCAACCAGCATATATCTATATTCTATGTACGGTACACGCAGAGTGCTTAATAAAATATCGCAAAGCTAGTCAAAAAGACGATACGTAAAATGAAATCTGTAAAAATAGAGAAAACGATATAAATAGTCTTACTTAACGGATATAATAAAAACAATATAGGCAATGTGTTAGATTATAATATATATATATATATAACATTCGATTATAGTACGTATACGATCGTTTTAATTTTAATAAATATATTTAATTTTTTGTTATACGCTTTAAAATATTATAGAATATACTATTATGTTTTTATTATTATATACTATTTTCTTAAACGGATCTAATAATATTAATAGTACACGATATATAATATTATATAATAATATAGGGTAAAATATATGTATTTTATTTTATTTTTTTGTTTTAACGAGATTATATTTTATAGCATCTTGTGTGTAAGTTACCAATATAATTTTATGCGCCTTCGTAATACTGTTATCTATTATATTTTTTTTTTTTTTTTGATTATATATTTTTTTTGTTAATTTTTAGTTTTTAATAATATTATTAAATTTTTAAGATTGTTATTTGAATTTATTGAAGAAAACAACTCAAATTTATATATTTTTATTAAGTGTTATGTTTAAATTTTTACTATTGTAGTTGTAATAAATACATACATAATATATATATATATATATATTATATGTGTATGTGCGTGTGTTGAAAAATATACAAATATATATATATTATATACGATTATTAAAATATAAACCAACTTTTGTTTTTTTTTTTGTTCTTTTGGTACAATGCAGATATATTCTTATAATAATGCGATCTCAAACACACACAACCAGTCGCGCGGTGTACCGCCTGCAGATTACAGTTTGTCCAATATATCATATTCTTCTTATTATTTTTTTCTCAGTCTTTCTAGTTCAATGAATGGACGTAATGTGATGTTTTTATAATGCACTACCTGCAGTTGTTTTCACACGATTCAATACGATGTCGATGTCGGATGGTGACGAAAAAAAAGGGGAAAAAAAGAAAATAAATAGAAAAAACAGGTTGTCTTCTATTTATTTCAAATAAGTCCCGGTGGCGTAGAAAAAGAATTCATATGTAGAAAGAAAAAAAATACGCCTGTTGTACAACACCAACACTTTATGGAGACCCGAGTATAGGTAGTTAGGTACGCATACTCGGTATAAAGTTACGCGATCTAGTGTACGTATACCGCGACCATATAGCTGTGTCACACGCTTGTTTGTGACGATACAATAATATCATTAAACACTTGCGGTCCGACAATAAGTGAGTAAAATACCTCCATCACGTCCATGAGAGATCGATACGGGATTTGGCAATTTTATCGTTATTCTACGACACGTGTACAACAGGTGGTCTCGACGGATTTGTTATGGTTAAGTACACACACACACACACACACACACACACACACACACACACACTGAACTTCCTTCCAGCTCGCCTAAAATTGTATATTATGATGTACTTTAGTGTTCGTACGCTAAACGGAAAAAAAATAATAATTTTACTTTTAAAATATAATTAGGTAGGAGGTACTTACCTTCATAAATTAACTCATCTGTTTGAGATAGGTCATGTGCCCATATTTATTATATTATTATCAAGAAATGCCACGAATACAGAAGTTTTTATGTTTTAATATATATAATTTGTTTTTGGGCTGGGTACAACTATTTTTTTTAACCTATTTTCGTAACGCGTTGTTTATTAGTGCCACTGAAACCAATTTAACAATTATAAAAAAAATGTTTTTATTGAATTCTCAACAAAATGTATTATGCTACTAGATATTTTTCCACTGTACAGTGTAGGTACTATACTCGAAAATATAGATGTATAGTCTATCCTTATTTTTCCTTGCAGAGTAAAAATATCTAGCTAGTAGCATGCTACTTATAACAATTAATTATATATACAAACGACATAGTTTTATATTATAACCAAAACAATTTACCTACCTATACATTTTAGTAATTATTGCTGCAGGTATCTCTGAGAAAGTGTTTAATAGTTTTTCCAAACGGGACGGCTCCCATTGGCTACGACAATTAATACGCTCAAGCCCGGTCCTTTGTATGTATTGTGATCTGTACCTATATAGGTAAATGTTTTGTATGCGACAATTTTGAGCCACAAATCTAAAAAATTTTATTTTCGGTTCCAAAAAAATTATGTATAAGACATCTATTGTAAAGGACGGTCGTGTATATCGTGTATATTGTCAAACAGTGAAAAGTGCATCTCCGATTAATTGCATTTATTCCGCAGTAACTGTAACCTCGGATGTCGATTGATTTTATACTAATGATAACTGATAAGTCAATGTAGAGATGGAACCGAACGGAAAAGAACCGGTTCTTTGAACAACTCAAACCTTTATTTTTTTTTTAAAAACGAAAAACCGGAACCCGGTCAAGTACAGAAAAAAAATATATTCCAGGTAAAAATCATGACATGTTGTCAAAATAACTAAGTTCAGAGCCCAATCTCTGTCGACCGTGATGTGTAATATAGACAATATAGACCTATAGTATATTATAATTTTACTTGATGTGGTTTTGTTTTTCATGACATCGGTGGATGTTTACAACGCATGCGTCAAAGGAACTAATTATTTAATTTCATGCCAAAACGGAAGTGGGAATCACTATTATACTTAGAGATGTTTTTAACGAAACACCCTCATTATTTTGGAAAGTATTAAAATATTTTATTTTTATAATTATAATTTTTAATCTTTAACTTTTTGACAACTCATTTTTAATCATTTCCTAAACAGAATTTTTTTTTAGTAATTCGATTATAGATAATATACAACTATGTTACTATTAAAGTAAGTTATAGCAGCTATAACTTGTATAAGTGATACATTTAAATAATGAATTATGATTATCGGGGTTAAAAACGAATTACATTTTAATCGATGATAAACGAAATATTGTTAGCTTATATCATTACGACATTATCATAAATATCGAATTATTTTTACAATTATACTTGTTATTACATCGCACGTGAGAACTTTTTCATACCCAAGGTAACATACATTATAAAGACCAATATTAATAATTTACATGTTGAAAAGAATCATCGTCTTGGGATCTTGTCGATGAAACATGTTGGTCCCCATCGTTAAAATGATTTTAAATTGTATACTGCGGCGAGAGAACAATTAATACGCTAATATAGTATGAATAATGATATGTCTAATAGCTAATAGGTATGCCTTTTTACAAAGCGATAAATGATAATAATAATAATAGCACACGAAATGTACACACACGACTCCGGTTCGTGTATTATTTTCTAGTGATTTTTAATCTATTTGGCTGCTCCGAACCGGACTACAGAGTGCAATGACGAGCGATATCCACGGGTCGCTTTGTCTTGGATGGTGATTTGTAGATACTCCTAGTGTGACGGCTATACGCAGTGTTTTTTTTTTTTAAAAATTAAATCCTTACTACCTACTTATAATAATTTATCGAACAATGTTTAACCGGTATTAATTTTTATTAGTAAACATTATCATTTTAATTAATCGCTGTGTATACGATTAAAGAAATGTTTACAACTCGTATAGGTACTCTCATATATAGTTATATAGTGCTACAGGGAATTAACATTTGAATGAATATGTTTTATCGGTCGTTTTAAAAAATATATACAACGTCGTTAAACGTAAATAATTGTGGCCTGTGGAGTAGCAATAATTTTACAATTAAAAGTTAATAAAAAAAAAAAAAAATACTATAAATATTCAAAATAATTGTAATTCGATAAAGTTGTCTGCGTATCATGTCTGCATTTCTTATTTTATATTTTTATACGATTCGATGAACTGATAGTGTGCAAGTTATTTTTCATTCGGTCATTTTTTCATCATATAAGGAATAATATATATAATATTGTGGACAGTCGTTATCCGCTCATTTACCATTGAATCATGTACATAGAGACGGGCAGTATATATACGTGAGAAAACAATTGAAGTGTCTTAACGTAAAACAATATTCCGACAGTTGATGCAGTTAAATTCCATGATTATTAATTTTGAACATTCTTCAACAGAACATTTTCAGTAATTCTAGAAAATGTGATAATTTTGAAATTGTAATATAAAATTGAAACATAAGCATGTTACCTATACAGGACTTAAAATGATTTCCTCAAATGTGCAAATATCATATATTATCTAATAGACAGTGCATGCTTACACAACGTCGATACTCGGTGATTGATCGTGTTGGTGTTAACGATTGAAGTTTTTAGTGATGCATCGTAAACATTATTATCGGTACCGTCCTATATATGCGTATATGATATGTAGATGTTAATTAAATTGGATACGATATATATTGTGTTGTATATTATATTATATTGTACCATACGGTATTGCTTACGATTAAGAGTCTATTAGATTAGATATTTTATAATTATTGTCTCGAATTTATTTTGTTTTCGTTTTTTTACATCGTCCATTGTATCATATACGATCGTTTGTTCACAATGCATCTTCAATGTAATCAGCCGATTAATTGAAAAACAGCTAGGCACATATTTATAACAGTACAGAGTGGCGTAAGATGTGTTCGTCATTCATGGCAGCTTTATAATCGTCGGAGGACATATTTTTAGTGCACGGTCCTATAGTTGTTGTGTCTTTGACGATAAAATGTGTATTGCACGTCACTATATACTGTTAAACAATCACATACTGCTGTAGTGGTTGTGGGGAACTATGGCCTATGGGGGTCAAAATATATAGACGAGATGCGGTCGAACGGTGTATTTACAATACGTACCTATATATAGTACCTACAATCAATCTAAGACCTAGTCTGATCGCGACTCTCGGTCTATTGAAGATGTGTCCAATTATTACAATATTTTTATAGGTAGATTTTAGTTTACTGGAAAGTATGGTGATACTATTTCAGGAACTTTCGTCGTCTCAAAATTATAAACGATATCCGTACAAATACGAGTGGCCCAGATACGGCCCGCGTAGTTGTTCTGCACCGGGCGTGATCCATTATTCGACGTCGTAGACACTCTTTATTTCAAAAAGTTTATAATTGTATAGGTAGTGCACACTGACGCTCGTATGTTGTAGTAACCATTTTGACGGTCACCTGCGACGATTTCGCGATTCGCCAATCGGATCTACGACAAGTAAAAAAAAAAATTAAAGTTATTGATAAACAGACACACCGGACTTCCGAGATCTCGACGAACCGATATCGCGCGTTCGACCCGCTGTAGCCGCGACGAGTGTGGGCAGGCTGCTGCGAGGAAACGGTCGTGCGGGAAACGGAACGGTCGTCACCGTGGCCGGAAGGCTGTTGTACGCGTATAATATAATATATTATACGGCGGATTGGTCGTAAAACGGTCGGACGGCGCTCGGTCGTCGTTCGCGTGCAGTGTGCATAATACTCGTAATAATAATAATAATAATAATAGTAATAATAATGATTGCAGCGTTACAAATAACGCCGGGATAAGTCCGTTTATGAGGTGTGCACTGGCAATAAATTTCGCAGCCGCCACGCGGACGACGACCATAAATTATCACACACACACACACACACACGTATAGAGTTTAGTTACGTACCTCAAAGTATATACGGGTACGTGTACTTATAAGTTATACGCAATTTATATATTATTATATATTATATTATAATATGTGTATATACGGTTGGCGCGCAGTGCTTTCTTTCTCTCTATTTTCCCGCATAGCACTGCTGCACACGTATGTGATACAGGTATCAGGTAAGTACCTACGTCGTAAATATAACAAAAAATAAATTATTATTATTATTGCCGTTGTATGACTAGGCCGAGTCGAGCGATTTTCGATTCATCTTGCGACCGCGAGACGTCCAGAATAATTTTTTTCCGGACTCGCGGGCAATAACATTATTATTATTATTATTAATAATATCATTAGGTATACAATACGTCCTATTGTGTACGAGGAGGCAGTCTAAACGACGTACGTTTTCCGAGCCACCGCCAAAACGATTCAGCTATACAGATATATATATATAACAGTATATAGACTGCAGTTAGTATAATATAGTTTGTAGTTGATGTGTTTTTGACGAAATATTGCTTGCGACACGCGTTAATATCGTGTCAGTGCATGGGTAATTTTTTTTTTTGTTTCTCCGTCAAAATTAACATTTAACATCTTATAGGTCGATATTGATTCCAAATATTATTCGACTCGGAATAATAATACTGGTTATGGCACAAGTGGCTAACGCGTATATGGGATGTATCGCAATGATATCAATAGTTTTTAGATCTTATTCGTGAATTATTTATTCATTTAAATAAAACACACTCAGTGCCTACACATTTGACGGTGTTGAATGGATTTTATGTTTAATCGTTTAAACCGTTAGAACGAATTTATCACGATAGCGTTTCTACGTGAAAAATGATCCCGCTTTACATTAAGTAAATAAAAATGACGCGTCATTAGTTATTTTGCTCATTGAACATTTTTTTTTTACACGGTAATTGCCATATATTATCATGATATAATATTATTGTGTATATAATTATACGCGCTCGATTTGTTAATACCGATATCGGTGTACACCATGCTTCGAAAACCAAGAAAATATGGTTTTAGCGGTCAGAGTTCAATTCGGAACAACACAAATTTTCAGCGATATTTATTTATACACAATTATACGAGAGTTTATAATATGATTTATAACATCATATCTGTGAAATTCCCCCCCCCCCCCCTCTTCCCCGACTAAATATGTCAATATTTTGCAAATTCATTTTTAGAATTTGCAAAAAAGTCATTTTGGTAACGGACAGGATTTATTTTTTGAGAGGGTTGTGCACTTATGCTGATAATAATTTTCATGAAATCACATATTAATTTTACTATAGAGGAGATAGTAATTTTATAGAAATTAATTTTTACGAATGGAAACATTTCGTTGGTGTGGCCCATTCTTGTGTGCTCCGCTGGTCATATTTTACGCATTGGAAAAGAATATGATTATGTCAGTATGACACAGGCGATAATATTATTAGTACAATAATTATAGTTAATATTACAGTCAAATATTGTTTAGACTGCATTACTATTTAAAAATAAAATATTTATAATATAATATTATAATATATAGCTTGTTTAAATGTATATAAAATGGTAGGTATGACTGTTATGTCATTATATAGGTATAAATATTACCGTTAAGTTGGTTAAGTCTTTCCTTTTTTATGTGAAGTATAGCAGTTGTATAATGCGAGTAAGTTAATCTTATTATTTTAGTGTTTTGGGTTTTTTTCCACGTAGATATTCGTATATTCCAATGATAATATTATGTAAACTATATTATGCAATATTATGTTTGTGTCACGTAATAAGAGTACCTGTATAAGACACAGAACCGTATACCTAACTCAAAACGTGCAGGTTGGAGCTGCTGTACCAAGTTCCAGACCGCAGTAATTAAGAGTGAGTCGCTTGAGTTGAATATTGCCGTGACGGACACCAAAAATATATGGATAAAAAAAAAAAATAAACGACTAAAAAGTGATTATTTGCTACTTTGACGAAAACTAGATAAGAGTAACTATAGTAGTAATTTATTACAGGTTTTCTTAATAGTCTTCGCAAGTCGTAGTATTTAAATGAAATAAACGTATCAATCATATATCTATATTGCTACTGCAGTACTATTTTTATGTACCTACCTATACCTATTTAATAATATGTTGTGATTTATATAATGATACGTATCAAAACTGGCACAGTGCGAGTATAAAACATAATTAGTGGAAAATATTAAACGTGATCGGCCCATCTCATAATAACTTGTAAATTGAATGATGTTATTATTTTGATTTACTTGACACTCGACTAAGACAATCGGCACTCGAAACTATAGACACTCGAGACCAATAATAAATAATACATGGCCAAAGATTTTAGATTCTGAGTGGAGCGTTGGATGTACTTATTAGTTTTGCAAATGTTGTTTTTTTGTGTCTGACGAGCTATAGCACGTAAGAAATAGTGAAGAACACTTCAATGTCCAGTACTCCAGTGTAGTTTCTCGCAGCAAATTTGATGTAATTGGTATATTGCCCCTAAAAATTGGAAAATTCCAGTTCTTTAAAATGAAATCGGGAAAATCGAAATACAAATTACAGGATAACGGACATAATCATACGAAACACTATAGGTTTTGATTAAATGTTTAGTATTTTTGTTGCAATCAATAAAAATATTAAATCATAGATATTCGAAACTTTTCACCATAACGCGTATTTTTTAACATTTTACCAATAAACACATCCATGACAGTGACGCTATTACTCAATGAGGTAATTTCGAAAATGTCCTTAGGAATAGAGTAAGTACCTATACTGGATTATTATACTCCATTGCAAGTTCCCGGTTTTTCGATTATAAATTTTTTCAAAGTTCAATTCAATTTTAATATTTTAGAATAAAATAATGTATTTGGCACGTTTTATAGTTGTTACCTTAAATAATATACGTACCTAATACCTATACGTGTCTACCACGAAGATATTTAGTCATTATTTATATAATCTTTCATACGTAGGTACGTTGTATAATTCGTTTCTTGTATCGTATATTTTGCCCATCGCCGGTGTATGAAATACCAACTTAATATTATTATAAACATTTTTTATATAACAATATTTCACTTTTACTCTATTTTAGTTTGTACATAACGTGTCAACCTTCAACAAATTAATTACTACCTATATCGTATAGAACATTATGTGCTATTGGAAATCAAAGGCCGAAATACTTAGAACAATAATGCAGATCTCTGGACGGCGGTGCACAATATTCATCTGGAATGTCCATAAAACGCGATTCTCCGGTCAATCGGACCATTATGTCGTTTTCCGTTGCAGATGTTGTGCCGTCGTTTAAGGCCTGTAAGACTGTAACATGTTCAACAGCGCAGAACACAAGCGCGCGAAAGAAAATACAATTAAAAATAATACTCAGGTGGACGAGGACTTTGAGTTCCTATGCAGTAATAAAATAATTGTTGTCTGTATTCGTGTACATTATGTTGCAATATCTATCGGGCTTGCACTTGCTACGCAACAATATTATACGTTTAATGACCAGGTATCGGTTGATGTGAAGTATTTAATAATATTTGATTTTAAATTGCTTGCGATTTGACTCATTTATTAACGACAAACCCGTGATATGTGAGATACTCGTATAAAAACCATATTAAACTATGGTAGTTTATTAAATCAGCTTGAGCACTATTGATTTTTATTTTTATTCGTATATTCACGACACGATTTGCAAATTTGCATTTAGTATTGAATGAACGGTGATTTTTATGGTTTCCAATACATTTTACTTTAGATGTCCGCGGACACAAGATTTGATTTAACCACTAAATTCAACAAAATATTGTTGCGATACAGTTCGCGATACAACTTAGGAAAAAAAAGTGTTTGCTCTTAAAGAATAATTTTTTGAATATTATTTTTTTTGTCACGGTATTATGTAAGAGTTAACTGTTTAATGGAACTGATTTTTCGTTTGTGGCATAGAATCATAAACGACAACTATAGTATAACATATTTAGATATTTTGGATAAACTTTGAAAAATCGTTTTGAAAATACATATGATTTTTATGGTGAATCCGTGTGACCAAACCATTTAAACGTATGGGCAGATACTTTGATACCTTGATTCATTCCTAGATTTTGAAAAAAACCAGTATCTTCAATATTTCTACACGTGTTCATAATATATATTAACAAGTGAGCATTCTGAATTTTTTTTAATTACGAACAGGTTCCGGATGTGTTAATGATGTATTGAGAAGTTTCTGAAGTGTTGACGCCAGAATATTTGAAAAGCACTTACAAAACTAATCTATACCGATTTAACGTTTTGGAATATTTAACATAAAATATAACGTGAAAATTGCTAACCTGCAACGTTGGTGATTGCCAAATATTATACAAAAAATTAATGATTTATTATTATTAGACATTACAATTAACCAAATCACGTGATTGCATTATGTATCATAAAAATAAAATTTACAAATTGAGGATACTATATCTGTAACGGTATATTCGTTACTGTTATCAAAACGATTGTGACCAATCAGATTGCTTTGCACAGATCTTTTAAGTTAATGTCCCATTGGTCGAAAACAGAACCCCCACTATCTATTATTTATAATTACTATCGTATGGTTCACTTAAAACAGTTAAAACTTTGAAAGTTTTGTACTCCAACCACTGTCGGTGGTGGTCCTGTGAGGTCCATCACCCGTTGATATATTTCGGTGAACATATGTAATTTTACGCGAGCATCAGCGTTCAAGTAAGGTAAGACATATTCATTATTTCGTTATCATTAACTACACCTGAAGTATCACATTTTTTTTCCGATTTGTATTAAATTTAAACTTAGTCTTAAACGACGCGTGGTGTTAAAATGTTAAGAACATTTTTTATTTTTGTGTCTTTAATCGGTAAATTGTTCATACATTTTTTTAGAGTACTTACCTATTTATAAAAGATTAGGAGAAAAGTCACGTTTATAAAGTGTGCTCCCTAGTTGATTGTTGTGATGAATATTTAAGCATTTTATAACATATGTAGGTTTTTGGTTAACAGTTGTCTTTGATGAAAACTAGAGGTAACCACGATACGACAATTATTTTCCTTCGACATCGATGAATCAGTTCAGAATATTGCAGGTTAGGTATTATAATTAATAATATTATTATATTGATACACTTTGACAGACATTGGAGACGGAAAACGAATGCTGACGCAATGCCTCGAAATTATCGCGTAAGTGCATCAGTTTTGTTACAACTTATTATAAATTTATACGGCAATAATTATTGTCCATCATGGTTTTCGTTCAAAAACTCACCTTTGGCCGTTCTCGGTTGCCCACGGCAACGAAACGGTATAGTATATTGTAATAATATAATAACAATATAATAACTGCTGGTACAATAAGGTATATACTGCGTCATGATAATAACATTATCGCGTTGTTTCTCAAAATAACGGATACGTAAAATGCGTGTATATAGTGTAATAACAAGGCCGAGTCGTAAGAAAATGCGTCTTTCGCGGTCGGCGGCGGCGTCGTCGTCTTCGACGTGATTTATGTTGTCGCTATACGGTGTGTTTTATCTATTTCGTTTAATTTCTTTCGTGGCCATCAGCGGGTAATCGGTATAATCACACCGATGATGATATCCGCGGATCTCTGAGCTCGGGCACCGTCGAAACAACAACAACAATAATATTATTATTGTATTATTATTGAGAACCCGTTGCAGTCGTCGCGGCCGGATAATATTATATAATTATTACGAGTCGTCATACCATGCGGCTGTTTTAGCGCAATCCGTCTCCGCCGAGTGCGTTTCAATATCTCCACGAAAACGGAATATGCGCATAATATTATTGTTATCATTATAACGAGCTTTTCAAAAAGTTAAAAAATACGAATCGACCGTTGTCGTCGTTTCGACACGCACGGGACGAGAAGAAAAGAGACAATATGGTGAAACGCGGACAATCCTGCAATCCTGCAGCAGCGCCCCGACCGATTTGTTTTGTTAAACCGGAGTGTACCCTTAGCTGGGCTCGAACTTCGATGCATTTGTTGTATGTGTTTTTTAGTTTTCGTTAATTTTTTTTCACATTATATTATAATTATTAGAAAATAGGCAAGGGATCGCTCCTTGACTAATATGTTATAATTTGGCAATTTTTATTTTCGACAAACTGTTATACTTTATTTGAGAACTCTTCAACAACTCCCCACATGGACTTGGAAAATATGTTAAATTAAAAAAAAAAGTTTTTATGAAACTAATAAATAGGGTTTGAGACTTCTTGAATTTACATGTTTTTTTTTTTTTTGTAGTAGTTGTAGATTATTCTATGTAAGTTATAAATTTGTTTTATGAAATAGCAAAATTAAATACAAAGTTTGAATTTGCATATTTCGTCATATTTTAGGAAAAGTGAATATTTGAGTGATCCTTAGCATATTTGTGCGTATTTCGCATTTTTTTAAACTTAAATGTACGTACAATTATCGGTAAAAATCATATTTGGAGAACATTAAAAATATTATGTTTGGGTAGGTACCATAGGAGAACATTTTGAAAGCATATTTCGATATTTTTAGTGCAAGAAGTCATGAATCCTACTAGTTCACTACAGCGTTGCATCATTTTCAAAATCAAATTAGGTAGTTTCGGACAAAAATTGATAACAAAATCGATAAATAATTATGATAATAGATTGTGTATATGAAATGAGACCCATGTCTAATGCACATTCCTATACTATGATATTATGCCCTATAGTGTCGAATTTCAAAATATTTTTCAATTAGAATCACGTGGTCGGTAATATAGAATCATAAATTTAAAGTATTTCAAGTTGTTTAATGTGTGTTTAGTTTTCAATCTGTGGGATCTAACACGGGTGCTATATTTAAATTTGAACAATTTTGAGCATCGTTATGTGTCTCTCAGTGCAGTGGAGGAACAACTTGGTGTTGCCCCAATACGATGGTCAAAATAAATACCTTACCCGTATAAACTTGTTGATCACATAATATTTGGTGATCGTTTATAGACTGATATTTGTACACAAACGTGTTACCGTCGGGACTCTGGTGGTCCTGTACGCGTTTCCGTGCTCCATTCGTAATCCACTGTCCGAACGACGTTCGGTTTTTTTTTTTCTATAGGTATATAATAGATAGGTACGGTCTGCTGATATTAAAACATTTAAAACGCATTTATTTTCACCGTCGCGATTACACGGCCGTCGTCTTTGGCGAGATATTTTGACACGTCGTCTCGCTCGGTGCTACGATTTTTTTTCCTGCTTTTTAGTAGTCCGGCCGTTAATTATACGATTATTAATTACTATCGCGATTTGTATCATTTTCCAAGGTTTTTTTTCACCGTTATACTGACAGCGGCGGCGGCGGCGGCGCATTAGTTATCGTCGACAGAATATTTAATTTATCATCCGCCAACCACGTAAAAGCATTATTTAACATAATATAACGTAATTTAGGTACATCATTCGATGCGATTTGATGATTACGGCAATACGGCTTACCTATGATAATTTCCCTCCCGAACACTTTTCCGAGAATGACTATTTGTGTAACTATATGAAAAAAAAAAACCGCACACACACACAAGTTACTCAAATATGATTCGTGTATTTGTTGTATATCGAAATTATTATTGTATACCTGGAATCAGTGGCGTGGACATGATTTCTGAAAGGGGAGGGGATAAAAAAAAATAAAACGACATAGCTAAATGGGAGGGAAAATCCCTCACCCTCTCAAAACTTTTTACTTAGGTAGTAAAATATTTAACAATAAGGAATAATGAATTCCATCTGAGTTGATTCAAAATTCACATCAAACACAATATGGAAACCACCTCGTTTCACACTTGGTCTCAGATTTATCCAAGTTTCAAAATGATTTCTTATGCATACTAACTTGTGAGCCAATATAAATCATAAAGACAATTACAAATTTTTTATCGCTGTTATTAGTCAGGGTAGATGTCATTTGTACACTCGTGAGGTAAAAATATTTTTTCCGATTTTAGTCTACTTAAACAATTAAGCAGTATAATGGTTATAATACAAGGAAGTTAAATAAAATAAATATCTGTCAAGTGCAATAGGTTATATTGCAATAGCTATATTATACCACTAGGTATATAGGTATAATGATATACATATATATATATGTATGCATTAAAGAAAAGTTGTCTTTGGGTCTCCATCGTGAAATGAAGATCATTTAAATAAGACGCGTACAAATTATTTAAAATTATACAATTTTGGTCGATCTCGTTCAAATTCAGAGTAATATTAATAAACGTAAGTTTTTTTACATTTCACTAAGTTAAGTCACTTTTTTTTAAAGTGAACTTTTAACTTTACGAGTAAACGAAACAATACGAGTAACTTTTAAATTGACTTAACTTTATCGTTTTAAAAAAACTTAACTCAACGAGTTAAGAAAAATCGTCAACTGACCCAGCCTCGTGAATATACCTATTTTATACATAATATAGCGTTTCGATTATTATTGACTGACGAAAACCATTAGAAATTGACAGCATACCATTACGATAAAATAAACAGATATAATAATAAAATCAAATACCTCCACACGACGAACAGAATTCATAAAACCGTTTACACTTTAAGAGCCAGATGTGATCACAGTAATTATCGTTCGGCTTCATTATTAATATTCTGAACGCTTTGGTATAAATGTTCTCACACAAGTCGGTTAGTCGGTGGCGGCGGGTTCCGGTCGGGCGAAAACATCAATGAACTGGTTTTCCATACCACGATGCTGCCGGGGTTTCCAATTCTGCGCGCGCGATTCCACTACAAAATATGATATTATTATTATTATTATTATTATTACGTTCGACGTTTGATGTATAATATACATGTGGTCAGCGGTGGTAATTAGTCGGCGAAGAGCGACGGCGACGGACGGTGTTCGACAACCTCCGACGAAAATTTACATGACTCGGATCGAGGACGCGTATTATAATAATATCTATACCACCTATGCTAGGTATTACTCGGAGTGTTTGATATCTGGTTCCAATTATATCGAGGTCATTTGGCGCAACGCGCGCTAGGGCGTAGTAGATGCGCTGCGGGATGATGGAAGGAAAAAAAAAATTATTATCGAGTCGTCCGGAAGAATAAGACTGACGGGCGAAAAAAAAACCGTAATAAAATAAAATTAATATTTTTAATTACAGTTTAGGTATAATATGTATAATAGTATTATAGTCGTGGTACTAAACGGCGGCGGCGGTGTTGTACAGTCGGGCGGACGAGACGACGAAAGATATAGAGGTACGTCGAGACTCGAGCGACAAGACGCGCGTTAACGGGATTTCGAAATGTTGACAACGACCGTATTTTAATAATAATTATAATAAAACGCTATTAGTATATTATACATACCTATATATTATGCATAATACAGAATTAGGTACCGCGATGGCCCAACCGGCTACTGCCGTCGCGCAGAGGCGTGTATTTTATTGGATTTCCGTGACCCGAGTACGAATTTGATATATTATTATGTCCGCTCAAGTACGCGCGACGACGGTCTACCGGGTCAGTAGGTACATATTATTATTATTATTATTATGATATTATATCATAAAAATATTTCCTAGTGTCGGCATCGTTTTTACTACGAAATCCTCTATTTTGATTTGCATTTAAATAATGCTATAAATATAGTATACACGTGCGCGCGCAGCATATAATAATATAATATTACATTGTATATGGATAATAATTCTAAGATTCGTTCTACAGAACTTTTGATCGATTTACCTTCGCCATTTCCCTGCGATAACGGCAATTGGCAGAACAAATCATTTAATAACATTAATTTATGATCATTAATTTAACAGACACTAACTAAACGTTATAATTATCGTGCGGTCTATTTATGAAAAAAGTGAGACAATAAAAAAATAATATTTTCTTTACTAATAAAGGGGTAATTCAAGATAAAATATTTATATAAATACCTACATAAACATGATATATTATTATAGTGATGAAATAGGAAATAGGTAGTAATTTAATATTAAGTAGAGCGTTTTTAATGAGTAAACAAATTGTTCGGATGATCGTTATGCTTTACTTATTACTTAATACTCCTAGGTTGTTTTTTACAAAATAACGAAAACGAATTTTGATTTTATTATTATCTAATTAGTAGGTACTAAATAATTTTTTTTATTGTGACTATGTGACGACTGGCATTATATAAGACGTGTTTAGAGTGTGATACCAAAAACCAACTCCAATGATCAACAAAAAACCCACTTATTCAGTAGTGCCAAACTTATAAACATGAATTCTGGGTAAAATGATGCAGCTACAAGTCTGCATTTACTGTGTATGGAATATCAATTTATTAAACTTCCAAAGGATCGAAATTGCAATGCATATTCATCATTATACACGTAATTTGGTCTATTACATTTAGACTCTACATATATATTCTAAAATGTATAAATGACTAAACAAGTGTTTATCCCTTATTCGTATTAAGCAATCAAGCAAATAATTCCGGGGTGAATTATTACAAACTACCGTGTCGTGGCCAGACCTAAACATATAGGGTTCGGTGCCCACTACCACCTTATTTATCATATTATGATAGGCCTGCCAATAAAGGACGCGAATGCCCGTCCGACTGACGCCAATATGTTTTTGATTTTCTTTTCACTGTGACGATGGTGTTATATTAGCCCAAAGCTATGATATAGATCGTACGTAGTATAATTTTTTGTTTATGAAAAAATTATAAATTAAAATACTACGCAGTATTGTCAAATTATGTTGAATTCACGAGACTGTAGTGTAGATATTGTTGGCATTGCAATTCTGTCTGTTAAGATTATTATTATTTTACTTTTCGTTATTCTTGTGTTCCCTATTTTATGGTTTACTGGAGTCTTAACTATCATTAGGTGTTTTGTGGTACCGTGGTAAACGGACATAATCAGTAATAATACGTCATATAACACAATATCTCTTCTTAATATTATAGTCACCCTTGTATGCATATAACTACCATAGTATGTATTTGGCTATAAAATAATATATCATAAGTTGATATAAAATACGTTTATGTAATCTAGAGCAAGTCAATTATTTTTGACACTTTGAGATTAGGTTTGAAAAAACAAACATAATATTATAAACAATATAATATGAGTCAGGTACTACATTAATATATTAATATATATATTGTAACCTTATATTATATAAACAATAAAATTATATAACTATCTAAGATTTATATCTCTCAGAATAACGACACCACATATTTTTATTATTTCCATCGGGTAAGTCATATGACTCTATATGTTGCAGTGTTCAGCATCTGATGACGCGGATCGTTTCGAAACTTCGATGGTTATTCGCTATACAATTTATAATTATTTCGCTACACGCATTAATGCGCTCAGCGAATGAAATTAACCGATAACGTAATATATTATTACAACTTCCATATAAAAAGAGCGTATACCTATTTAAAACAAAAGTGTTTAATATCTTAGTACCTAAGTAAAGCGTTTAATAACAATGCTCCTACGTAATTTGTCGTTATTCAAATGATCAAATTGTATATTATATTACTATTATAGGTCTGTATTAACGACCATCGGACCGCCGTTTAGTCAAATGCCATTATTGCATACTGTCTGTAAATCATATTATGACATAATATCATCTATGCCATAGGGCATAGAGCCATAGAGGATATACGGTGCTATTGGTTTAAGCGATGAAAAATATCTGATCATTTTTTTTTTCTGTTTTTGTTATAAACGTTTCCTTTTCAAATTGAAAGTTATCCAAGTTATTCGCATAATATACACATACATTATGTATTAATAGTGGTCTTGTAGTTACTTTTCTCGACATTAATTACTTTAATATTAATATATACCATTTAAATAGCTTGAAACTAAATAAACTCACTATTGATATAGTCAGGACCTTGTTGTAAGTATATACCCATACTGCAGGCTACTGGTTTTTTTTCCATGGACAGTTATTTACAGTTGTAGACGAAAATATAATATATTAAGCGGGACATATTCGTTACAATAAATTCGGATTAAAAAATCCAATATTAAATTTACATTCGTATTTTTCTATACATTTAATATATAATAAATCTTTGTGTTTTGTATTTTTTAAACATAAAACTAATAATATATAAGACTGTAGTAAATAATATCTAAAGGTAATGATCGGATTTGCATGTACTTATAATTTTTATACTTTTATGCAAATATTCACTTATAAAGGTAAAAATATGCAAGAAAACATACAAAATATATATTATTGTTATATAACAAAATACATTTTTTTTTTTTTTAATTGTATAGATTGTTTACCTATAACATCAATGCATATTATAGATTCAAGATCGTTTTTCAGACATTGAATATTATTTTTAATTTTTCAAAATTATTTCTATACAAAATTTTAAATTCTAGCTAAGTATTCCGCCGCGTATAATGATTTTCTGTAAGTGTCAGAGGGTTATTTGATAACATTACATCATACAACTGTATTTTATGCGAATCTTTCAGCAAAAACATTATGGCTACAACTAATTAAATAGTTATATAAATTATACATTTATTACATGGGTTACACACATTTTGTATTATGAAAAGTATCTATAATTTGTTCAGCGATCCAGCGAACTTCAAATAGTCATGTGCCTTTGAAAGTCATGTAATATTAAATGGTGCTGCAACAAATGACATCAACAAAAAGTTACCTTCCTTCATTGTGCCATAAAAGTTTGATATAATTGTATCAATTCGTTGAACCGTTTGTTTCATCCAAAACTTTTATATTAAAATAAGATTTAAAAGTTGAGTTAACATTTAATTTCCCAGTGACAAAATTTGCCACATGTCTATATGTGCTATCATCAAAGATCTGTAGTTACATCAACATAAAAAAAAAAAATGATAAGAGTTGATAATAATATTTTGAATTTCCTGTGTAGCATCATTGTAACATCAATCAAAAACGAATTGTTAGTTTCTAAGAAAATTGGAGCGTTGTAAACGGCGAAGTCAATATAAAACAAGCAGAATTGATGTACGCCACTTAGACGTAGTGTAAAATATAACCTTAATTCATAGTAGATACCTATATTGTAAAACGACCAAAAACCTGCCCCAATAGAAGTTAATTAAATATGAAGGGAGTGCACTGCTTTTTTAGCAATTATTTTTTTATATAAACTTTGAAAACTGGAAAATAATATACCTAAATGAAAATGTTGGAAACGGTCACGAAAAGCAACAGATTCATCGTACCTGCATAAAGAAAACTGTAATATACGCGTATAATATTCCATTTTTTTTAATTCTCAGTTGTAACCATTTATTTTAAGACATAATAACGCGTGTAATTTATATGAATAAGCGTAGATACACAAAGTAACACGTATGGTTATTTTTAGTTTACTCGCCTTCGCGTGCGTGACGACAGTAACTTTCATTCTACGTCCCAACGAAATGCGTTCGTATATGGTCTGCTGCAGCTGCCACCGATTCGACCCATACACACACCCCATGTTACCACTGCACACGTGTAACACTGTACGATTGTGCTAGTAAAGATTTTTAATACCTATACTGCGATAAATTATTGAAAATAACTCGTTAAAGTCGGAAGACCGTCTCCCCTGGGAGGATCGAACCTCGATTCTTACAAGCGGTCCAACAGTTGGCCGTGATGGACGTGTTCATCGTCATAATAATAATATAAAGGCATAAGATTTGAAAACCGCATAATATGGACACATATTTTTTAATATACCCCTATAACTGGCGTTACATTACTTACTGTATATTATATACGTTAATCCATAGTGTTTTAATATAACGGAAGGTCTGCGTGATTATGTATACAATGTGATATCTAATATTTATGCGTTATTTGATGATTCGTGTCGGGGCTTAAGGAATTCACGAGCTCGAGGTGTGAATCGTCCCAGGTCCGCGAAGACGTTGCAGACGGGCGCAGCATTTCCTTCATCTGATGCCCGGAGGCTCCAAGACACGCGCTTATCTCTATATTATTAAAAGATTAATTTGTTTCCTTTTGATCAACTCGGATAATTTGCGACCACACCGTTGTGTACACGTGTTGAAACACACACAGACACATGCGTGCGACATTAAACGATACAGCGGCACACCGTCCGATACTCCGATTTACAGGTGGCTGAAAAATCACGAACGATTTTCCGGTTCGTTCGTTTCGCTTTTCCACACTGTCCGACCATGTTAACGCCACACAGATAATAGGATCAATTAAACACACACGCACATACATGCACACTCATAGCAGATTAGCAGTGAACAGATGGGTCCTATGTTTTTTTTATGGTTCACCAGGAATCATGTACTTATAGTAGTGTAAACAGTGGCGGCGCCAGAATTTCAGTACCAGGCGGAACAGGCTGAGGCCAAATATGTACTTGATATAATATTATGCAAAAACAATAGTGATGGCAGGCACTTGTGCAAGGGGAGGGGGGAGGGTTACAAACCCTCTATTGCCTAATTTTTTTTTACACGTAGTCGTGTAAACTTACTAGAACAATGAGTTGTCATCAAGATTAATAGTAATTATTTTTAATAAAACATCTATTGATGTAAATAATTTTATATACTTAAAAAAATAATTTAAATACAATACTATTTACTATAGTAATTAATGGCGTGTTCATTTTATATATTTATTTTTTAGTAACTCCTCGATAAAGAAATCCAGCGCACGAACCTGAGTGGTAATGCCTACTCCCTAACTCAAAATTACACCCAATACTAAGCACACTATCAGCCATCAATTATTGTAGTATGATTGAGTATAACTATTAAAAAACATAACTACAAATATTTTAAACTGACAATAAATATTATATTATTTTGTAATACCAATAATTCAAATATACAACTCCTCACGCAATGAGTGTTCTTTTATTTTAAGTATTTAATAATTACTTATTACTTTCGTATTCAGACGCTGATAAATATACGTTACCTATGAGGTTTGAATGCATAGTGCATAGTGTTCAACCCATTTAAAACGTTGTGTACGTCATACATTACGACTCAATATTTTTGTATTCTTTAAACCATGAGATAACTTTCAATAGCCGATAATAATTTATTTTAAATTTAAACTTTGGGGTGGGTCATGACCAAAGGGGGCCCAAGACTTTTTAGTGTGGCCCGGGCTCACCCTGGCCTACCCCTGGTGCTACCACTGAGCGTAAAGTTATAATATGTGTACTTGTAACTATACTACCTATATAATTATACTATATTATATGAAATGTGTAAAACAATACAAAATTACCTCGGAAAAGCAAATTATATTATACGCTTTGTTAAAAAAATGTATTAAATAACTTTGTTTTTCACAATGTTTAAGTAATTGAGTCGAGTAGCTGGTTGTTGTCCGATGTTCTCTGGGTGCATTTCGACCTTTCGCCGCTAGTCCACAAGTCATAATCGTTGTAAACTTGTATGGATATTTGTTGTTTGCTTTTATTCGAATAAATATTACATGCTGGCATGGCTGCTCATTATCGCATACCTCTAGACACGAGACAGGTCGTCGCAGAGGGGTCGACGCGTTCTCATAATTTTTCCGATAAATTTACTCGCGTACTACTCGCTTGTGCCACGTAGCTCTGAATTAATAATATACAAGTAACGTTAATCGGAGCCGACATCTGTCGGGACTAGAAAAATTAACATTATCCAGTTAACATTTATTCGTCCCGCGCATAGTATATATTTTATAAAGGTTTTTTTTTTTTATGTACTCATACATGTTTTATAGGTAACACGACCGTAAGTCGAAATCTTTTGCGAGCAGACGAACTGCCGGCGGGGCGGGGAGGTGATATCCGCGACGAATTCGCGAACCTGTGTGTTAACCGCGGCTGTTATTATTATTATTCCACCGTGGATGAGTAAAACCTGCACCAGAAACGAGAAATACCTTTATACATAATCCCATTACCTACGTATAATATGACACGTTTTTCAGAGGTATAATACGCGTTTCTTGTGGTTTATTCTTTCATTTTATAACAGTCGTCGTTTGCCACATGATAAAAAAGTGAGTATTTTTTTTTTTTATTGAACTTAAGCCCGGCAACTAGGGACATTAGCTGTTCAAATTCGATTGATTGCAACAACCACGCCACGCTAAGCTACTCGTGTTAACTGCAGTATCTAAACATTCGATTCGTCTTGTTCAGTGTGAATTTAATGCATTACCAAGTTATATCATAATATTAAGCAGTTCTTGTTTGTTATCACTCTGTCACCATCCGTTGTACCCAGATATTTTTGTTTAAATACTGTAACAAAACATTAAAATAAGAGTAATTAATAATAATACGCCTGTATTGTTACAATTAATTATTGGTGTACCTACTACAGTTATCATTATTTTGATTATAGATATTTTAAAATTACAATATTACAATTTTTAAAAATGATGATAACCAGGAAATTCTCTTCTGCTGTACCTATATATTATAATAGGAATGTATTTTGACATTGCAGAGTAGGTCACCATAACGCGTGTATTAAATTGTAATTCAATACTAAATCTTTGTAAACGAAAAACAGTTCTGATATCTGAGCGAAAAAAACGAGTGGATCAGCAATGATTTCTAATCATAAGTTATGTTATATTACTAAAGAATATATTATTATTTCAATATTTTCTTAATTCAGTTAGTTTAATTAATTTTTGACAACAATATCGATATAATTATTATAAGTCAATATAAATTAAAGACACGGTAAAAATTATGTGAATCAGTTCGTGGCTGACGTATAAAATGCTCAAAGGTGGGCTGCAAGTTAATGAAAATAATTAACTGTGGCAAGTTAAGTTAATTAAATTAAATTGCCTTCAGTTAAGTTAAAAGTTAACAAACAAAATATTTAACTAGATAAAACCTAGGTTAAAGTTAAAATAGAAAATAAAATTAACTTACCTAAGTTAAAAAAAAAGTTATTTTTATACGTGATAGACGCAAAATAAAACTACAGATCATTGTTAATGTTTAAAATCTATATAGTACCTACATTATTTTTTGTTCCACTTAGAATATAAAAGTGCTGAAGTCATAGGAGCGGAAAATATTTCAATTTCAATATACTGTAATGATCTGGTATTTTTCATTTGAAAATACCTAATCGTTCTCATTTCAGATCAATCTATAGTAGGTATACCTGCAGGAGATAAACTGTATAAAATTAGTGCATACATGCGACCATGCTACCGATGCACATGATATATCATAATATAGGTAATATAATGATCATGCAGTGTAATAATATAATATATACCTATGATGCATACCGAGTTCGTATAAGTAGCGTGAATAATATATGCAAAGATATAAATTGCTTTCTAACATAATAGGTATTTATACAATAAATTTAAACACCGTCGTTTAGTTCTGAAAATTGGTTACAAACTTACATACAATATAGGTATATCTTTAATATAAATATACATTATAACATCGGTAACATAGGTACCGATATGCGTAAAACTCTCGGGCAATGGGTTAACCTAACGCCGAGTCGTGCGTCAAAGTCTCCACGCGCCCCAGTGCGTATAATGTACCTGTATATAATAATATTATATATTATAATATAATATATACACGATGTATCTAACTGTATGGATTACAACGCATGACAGGGCAAACCATATAATAAAAATAGTTATTATACATACCTAATATGTCCAGAGGATATTATATTATACATTTTACACTAGGAACTATATTATTATGTGCATTGTACGCGTATTAAAGTATCGTTTAAAACGAAATAATTTACTCCAGCGCACGAGCATTACATATAAATTATATTATTATTATATATCACATATAATTATAATACGTGTGAGTAAAAGGTGCCTATTATACTATAGTTTCAACACACAATAACAGGAAAATCGTCTGCGTGTCCTGTATAATTACAAACTGGTCACAAAATTCAATTCGTACAATCATAACTATTAATATCGTCGTGGACTCGCAAATAACTCAATTTTCGAGGTCTCGTTCTTTGGAATATACCTGGCTGTGATACCAGTTACAGGTACCTATAAATTATATATATATATATATATATATATATAATATATTATATAACTGCACATCAATACAACTGCCTAATATACATAGTACGGAATTCTTGTATTGCAGGATATTTATATTTTATATATATACTATAGCTGGTACATACGTGTTGCGTCCACTGTTTTTTGAGCGAAAAAAGCAATCTGAAGAAAAATTCTTAGTGTTGGGCTGTCTACAGTTTTTAAAAATATAACTGATATTTTAAAATGTTTTATATTTTGTTTTTAAAACGCTATGACGTTAATAATTGTTTTTATCAAGACCTATAATGACCTATAAAATATTACGATCAAAGAATAGATAACTTTTTTAATTTCGCTGGAAAGTAAATTTCAACCGTCAATATATGGGCTGAGTTTTCAAACTGATTAATGTGTATAATTTCAATCGTACCTATACCTAACGTCACTTTGCCTATCGCCTAAGCCTACGGGATAATCTAGCTAATCAGATGATTTTTCCTGCCGAAATTCGAGCATTTAAACCGTTTCTACTCAGCGTCGAAGACTGAATTAAACATTATTTAACCGTTTTAATTCGTATGAATATTGTGTGTAATAAAACCTTAAATCGCTTATTTGTACCTACGTATTCGGTGAATTACCATTTTTAGTATCAATAATATTATATACCTACATAATGTACTCAATTATATATCCATACACTTTTTCAAAATATTATTTATTAAAAGAAAATCAGTGATCTGACTGTTTATATATTGCATATAATTAACAAAATTGATCACAGAGATGACAATATTATGGTATGAAGAAAATACATTAGAAGTTTTGTTAAAAAATAAAATAAAATAGTTATTATATTATTATATACTAATATATATATGCATTATGCATAAATGTAGTAATGTATAAATATGTATAAATAAAAGTGTATGGATATATAATTGAGTACCTACATTATGTAGGTATATAATATTATTGATACTAAAAATGGTAATTCACCGCGAATTTAAGATTTTATTACACACAATATTCATACGAATTAAAACGGTTAAATAATGTTTAATTCAATCTTCGACGCTGAGTAGAAACGGTTTAAATGCTCGAATTTTGGCAGGAAAAATCATCTGATTAGCTAGGTTATCCCGTAGGCTTAGGCGATAGGCAAAGTGGCGTTAAGTAGGTATACGATTGAAATTCAAATTTAAAATGATTTTGTTTTATTATATATAAACAATAAATACATACCTATATATTTATATAGTTTATAACTTTCGTAAATTATTTCGTATGTTCTTCGTATTTCGTATTTGCAAAGCCCGAGAATTTTTTTGTCGTTTAGGGGGGGGGGGGGTGGAGAAATATCTAAAAAATGGTATCGCTCCTGGTACTTGGTGCTTTGAATGTAGGGTTTCGAAATAGGTCACGCAAATTCACGCCAATTGCACGCTAAATATTGGCGTCATTACATTTTAGAACAACAATAAATGATTTATAATATATAATTAATGACAGAAACGATTGAAAAAACAACTCATCGCAAAATGTACCTAATCGAGACGAATGATATGGATCATAATTATTATGCGTTCGCGGGTGAACACTGTTCACTAAAAACGTGGTTCGTATAGGTGTACCTATATTATAATATGCGTACCTAATGATATATTACACTCGTATATAAAAATAATAATATCGGGCGATGGTCCGCGCTATCGAAATATGAAAAAATCGATTAATTCCTCCGCGTAATATTATGTACATAGAGTATAATATACAATAATAACATTATATTATATTCTCTACCTGTTGCTTCTACACATAATATACAAGGTATATATAGTAGGGTACGGCGGCGACGATATAATAATATATGGGCACTTGTTAGAGTTGCTGTGGACGTTTGTGCGGATCTACAAAAACGGACGGTCGCGATGACTGCAGGGAGCGAACAAATCCGAAAAGACATAATAATAATACGTCCCGTCCTAATCCATTCATAATGGACTAAACGCCGTTTAACCAGTTCGACCGCCGGCGGCCGGCCCGCCGAAAATACACGTACAACACACAAACACACACACACACACACACACACACACACACACACACACACACACACACACACGTATGGACATTATAATAATATATCATTCGATATTTTTTTACGTCTGCTGTCCGGCTGTAACCCGTTCATTGTAATCGCGCAATTGTATATAACGCGTAATTATTGTCGTCGTTACAATTATTTACAAAACGATATTATTCCACGCGTACTGTAACGTCTATATCGCGCGAAAGCGCATGCTAGCCAATACCTGCATGTCCCGGTGCGTATTTATCAATTTCGTGTCCCGCGCGTGTACCGTGCGCACATATTATGATTTTTTTTTATTTTTTATTTTTTTTTTTTTATTGGTCGTTAAGTCCGGCAACTATGGCCATTAGCTGTTTGTTTGTTTATTTTTAGGGTAGGATACTGTTGGTCGGTAAACACGTGTGTGTAGTTTTTGGTAGATTTTCAAGTAGGGGCACCCGTAGGTATCTGCCATGCCCGGGCGGGGGATGGCGGCACTTGTTCCCCGGACACCGTGACTTGTCCGAAGAAAAATGCCGCCCATGGCCGAGGAATCGAACTCTGGTCGACTGCGTCACAGCCGACGCCTTAGTCCGCTCGGCCACTCCGTCCCCCTATTATTATTATTATTATTATTATTATTATTATTATTATTATTATTATATTATAAATTAAAGTGATGATAATTATAATTTTTGTCGGTTTGACATTCGATGAATATTATGACACGTGTTTCAAAAACTCGCGGAGAGGTCACAAAAGAAGACCACATCGATGACGCGGATAGACCGCGAGCGATGCGCGGTATTCCTGTGCGGTAGTTATGCACGTTCGATATAACATTTTTTTATTTCTATTTTTTAACACTGTAAATAATAACATTTAAACTTTTTTGAAAACTTCAACATGGCCAATTTGTAAATCAGATTTTTAGAAAACTTTCGACTGTGAAAACGTGTATCTATAAATCGAACGTGGTTTATTTTATATGATTTTTTAAAATGTCAATTTTTTTTTTTTTTGAAGCAAAACTCGTTTAATTCGAAAAAATATTTAGATTTTAACAAGCACCTATTTCAAAATACTCATAAAATATTTAAATAAAGTTTATACTTTTTGAATTTAAAATGTTTTTTACAACTGGATCAACTTTACTTGACAAAAATATTTAGTTTCAGTATTAACGAATAAAATAAAAGCTATACTCGTATCGCAAGCATCTACAAATAATGTAAAAAAAAATTTTAAATATTATAATTAATAAATAACGGATAAACCGAGGGGACGAAGAGTGAAATAATTCTGGATACTCTTCTTGCAAATTGCAATAATATATCAAAATAGACCTATCTATGCCGTATTCCAGCGGTTCTCAACCTGTGGTACGCGAAGAAAATCTTCCTTTATAAAAAAAATTGGTACGAAATATTATTAACATTAAATATTATTTGGTTTATTTAATGTTTATTTGATGGTGTGGATGTCGTTTGTAATCGTAACAATATTAAGATAACGATATTCTCTTTAATATAATATAAATCGATAAACTTTATCGGATAAGCCAGACAAAGCGTATTCTTATTTTACAATTATGTGTTTTTACCTTGGTTTCGTGAGTTCCTTCGGTTTATTCACGAGTGTCATACGCGTTGTTTGCATCAAGTGTATTTTATATTAAAATTTTATATTTTTATGTAGTTTTTTCGTACTTTTTTTGATATAAAATTAAATAAAATGAAAATATTTTTAGAAAGCGAAAGCGCAAATACTAAAAAACAGAAAACGCAGGCGAATCGCAAATATGACGATAGTTACTTACAATTTGGATTCGTTGTAAAATTTGGTTCTGAAAATTCTACTCCGTTACCTCAATGTGTCAAGAAACACTTTCAAATCAAAGCATGAAGCCATCGCTACTTAAGCGCCACCAATTATCGAAGCATCCAGAAACAGAAAATAAACCCATTGAATTTTTTCATAGAAAATTAACTGCATTCCGAAAGGAATCGAAATGCATGTCTAGTTTTACAAACTTTAATGAAAATATCGTTAAAGCATCTTATTTAGCGAGTTTAATTATTGCTAAAGATGGAAAACCACACACAATTGGGGAAACACTAGTGTTGCCAGCAGCAAAAGAAATCGTGCGATGTGTTCTTGGAGACAAGGCTGCAGCAAAAGAGATTGAAAAAGTGTCACTTTCAAACGATACTGTCAAAAGAAGAATTGATGACATGTCGTCAAATATAAAAAATAAATTATTGCTTTATCTGAAAGATTGTAATTTCTTTGCTCTACAAATTGATGAGAGTACTGATATGGCGTATTCTATATTATTATATAATATATAGGAAGGTATCTATATATTACCGCTACACGTCATGTGAACGGTTAGTATTACCTATATATTATATAGATTCCTTATACCTATTAGGTGTTCTCTACAGTAATATACAGTCGCATCGGTTATAACTTATAACACTATGTACCTGTTGTTGGGTCAAATAATACTGTATAAATGGAAAGTGTATAATATAATGGTATAATAACATAGTGGTCTGAATTTGTGCGATATCGTGTGGAACTCGCGTACTTACTGGGTGTTCCAAACCCGAGCATATTATGATGATATATTCCTATTACAGTTACCAGACATTTACGAAAATACGAAAATCGACTATATTTACAATCATTGGCTGGTATAATATTTTATACCTAGACAGTATGGCTGCAGTAGATCAATAATTATATTTTAAGAAACGCGAGAAAATCCAGGGAGGTCTAGCTGGCGTAATATTGATGTACAAATACATATAATATATTATATGATTCGTGCTAAAACGATGAATATTTTGCTTATTCCGATAAATGTATTTAAGAGATAGGTAATCATAAGATTATGTGATTTTCGCAAACAGCAACCATTATACCGATTTCATCTCAATCTATCACCACACTAACATATATAAAAACAAATTTTAATATTCCAAACGACCTTGTCGGGAAAAACATTAAACGAAGTATTTAGTCGAATCAATAAGCATCTAAATTGTATTACTTTATTATAGGTATTACTGTTAAATATTGTGTAAATAACTAGTTTGTAACCTAACCTATTATTGAAAAAACAATAATTTATATACTATTACGTTGTAGTGGCTTTAAAATAAAATTATTACTGACTTAAAACATTATGATTGATAAACTCAAACACTATAGAAAGCACATATTATTATATATTGACATATTGGACAAGTGTCTGATTCCGTGTGTTCGATATCATATTTATTGTGTATACTTTATACCTGTACATAATATTATTGTATTAAATTATAAAAGCACAACAACTCAAAACATAATATAATATAGCGATCTGGTAAAATTTCGTCAGCGTCAAGCGAGCAGTGGAATTTAATATAATATTGTGTGCTTGCTATTGAATCCCGTCGGGCATATCATAATAACGATAAATAATAATATCAAACGGCATTTCGTGTAAACGCCTTTCGTTTAAAAATCGACATATTATAACGTTAATTGCACTTATATGTGCGGCGAATAGAGCTAACGTGGTCCGCGTGAAGGCTTCAAGACTGTCGTGCCTACCTATATATTTAATATTAAAGCATATAAGCAATTATAAGTGTATATGAATTTAAAATATCACATGGCAAAACCAAATTATTAAATTTGAATCTGAAGGTGGGTTTATGCGTCTTAAACGATATCCCTGGTCATTCGCTCATTATTTGTACGGGTAATTAGTATTCGATTGGGAAATATAAATGAATATAAACGACTGTCTAAACCCATTATATTACGGTCGTTAAAAATAAAACGGCAGGTAATCACAAAAACATATGAAGATGCGTGCTCCTCCCCCACCCCCTTTCCCTCACATTGGAATATTGTTTGATTTTTTTTTTTTAACAAACATTTAGCATTATAATTTGCATATATTATTTGTATTGGTTTTGTAATTTGAATGCTTTTGGCTTAGGCGTGATATTAAAAAAATAAAGCCGGTATAAAATTACGTGTCTCCATGTTCCGTGTTCGTGCCGCTTTCGTTCGGATCGAATTTTATTATAATTGGTCATAAATTTACCGTCATCATGATATCAATTTGTTTTATTATTCTCGTTTCCTTATATCTTATAATAAATTTATTATTGTAATATATACGTCGCCTAGCCACCTAGACAATAATAATTATTGACGTGAGTTTGAGACAAGTAAGGAAAATGAGTAAGCACGCGTGGTCTTCGGTCGATTCCTGGTTTCTATACATGTACAATTTATTATTAACAGTCCGAAGTAAAATACTTATAACCAATAATTATGTTTTGTACAATATAGGTACCCCATATACATTTCCCAATCAAATTCAATATTATATGTTTAAATTAATATTGCTAAAACAATAATTTGTACCAATTCATACATTATAAACAATATAATATGCAAGCGACACGAGATAAACACCGACACTGCTATATCATGTATTATGCAATATTATGTTGTGATAATACCTATTATTATTAACATGCGTTAGGTATAACAACTCATATTTTATTGAATGTATAAAATAAAACTATATTATGGTTATATGAAAACAATAGTAATATTATGAAATCCCGTTGGAAAATTATATCGTCAAACAGGAGCGCGCCGTTTATTTTATTTTAGCGGTGGTCATAAACTCGCAGAGCTGCTGCAGCAGCTAATAACCAACAAAATCATATTTTTTTATACGTACGTATCCGAAGCGACATATTTTTTCAGAGTTGTATGAAATAAATTAAGTATTTTGTCGTGGCCGATGATAGGTATTATATACGGCTGTGCATTAAAACAATAATATTATATCGATAGTAATATTATTATTACGGACCGTTTATGCTCGGGTATAGGTACACTCAAGCATAATATTATAATACGTATATTATATTATTATCCCGGTCTACTGAAACGCGATGAGTTTCCCACACGGTGCATAATATCGCAATACGTTATATCCCACTCGTCATTAATATTGTTGTTATTATTATTATTATTATTAATAATATTGTATTATATTCTCGGCTACTCGGCGCCGTCAGAGCAGACGACGACCATCCATATCCGCCCTCGTCCGGTTTCACCGCAGCACTTGCTGCACTTGTACGACAGCTGGCAGTGCAGTGAACACGCTTTTTCGTCGTCGCCTGCATCACCGAACACACCGACAACTGCAACTGCAACTGCAACTGCAACAACAACAGAAACAACAATAATAATTAATAATACCGTATCGCCCGTGCGCGCGCGCGTTTGGATGAAATACATAATCATTTTACATTATTTAACATTAATATTGTCGTCATTATTATTATCTCGATATGCGCACACGGCGTAGGTACACGCCACTGCAGTGGTGCACTATCGCCGAGCGGTCGTTATAACTGTGCACGAATATTATAATAAACTGCATCAGGCAGGTACACGTCCGCTTTCGGACGACGGGCGTGTATATATATATGTGTGTGTGTGCGCGCAGTCGGTGCATATTCGCTTAATAACGATTCGCGTTGGACGACCGCCACGATAAATGCATTTCGTTGCGACTTTAATATAATATATTGTAATAATAAAAATGATAATAATATGGATTACGGTTACGCGAGCGAATAATATAATATATACAGGTGTGTATACCTACATATATGATATAATTAATCGCCGCAGACCGGCGACGGCGGACGTACCGAATTAATTAAACCATCACTGCGGACATAATTTTCTCGCCACTCTGTATTATATATATATTATATATACGTATACTACACACACACACACACACATACACATAGAAATGCGCGTGGTCGTCATCGGGTAAAACGTACTGAATTATACATAATAATATATAATATTAGAATATTGTATGCAGGCAGGCGGAGATGCTGCCACTGCACGTGGCAGTGACGCTTATAATAATTAGGGCTCAGATGTGTATGCACTTAAAATGACTCCTATATGTATGCATATATGCACTAAAAATCATAATATATGCATTTTTAGCTAAAAAAAAAACCACCAAAATATGCACAAAAAACATCTTTAAATGTTGTTTGACGGTAAAACGACATTCACATCCAACTTGAGTTTCATGCACTTTATAATATAAAACCAAGCCATCCATAGAAAAACCATAATTTCTGAACTCGTTTTAAATTAAAGTAAAGCTAACGGCGGAAAAATACGATGATCGTCTCGTTATATTTTACGTTAATACGTCGTAGGTAGATTGTATTATAGTTATAGGCATGTTGTTCGGACTTATCTAGATAAATAGTTACAAGACATCTAAACGTTCATCTTAGATCATTTTTTTACTAATCTAAATAAATTCGTCTAGATACATTTTTTATTGATACAAATCGCGAAACTGTACAAACACATTTTAAATATTTATACAGATTCTCAAACCAAGTTTATGGCTTATAAATAATGTAATTATTTTTATGTATAACATTATTATTATTAGGTTCCTAGTGTCCAACTAAAATATATCTAAATTTAAAACCCATTTAAAAAAAAATTGTATCTTTTTTTTATCTAGATAATTATGAGTTAAGTTATCTTTTATATCTATCTAGATACATTTGAGTTGCATTATCTTTATCTTTATCTAGATAAAAAAAATACTTATCTAATCCGAACACTGGTTATAGGTACTCTAATGAAAAAATAATTAATAGACATATAGTACAATTAATTGTATAGTTGTTTTAATAGTTCGTTAGTTCAAATTGTTTTTAAAAAAGTTCGAAAATGTAGTGAAATATTCTTTAAATCCAAAAATGTTCATTTAAAATACAAAACCATTAAATATTCGAAAATAACAATAGTATTTTTTGATTCTGTAGAATATCAATTAAATTTGTATCCAGGTCAGCATTAAATTGGATAGATAAAAACAAATATGCAATTTCATAAACATCTGAGCCATCTAGCTATACTTATAATACTTCTGCAATGTCTTACGGACTCTTACCTATAATATCTATCAATATTGTCAGAAAAGATTTTTGTCTAATTATTGTGTTTTTGCTATCCATCTCTTTCCCCGTTTCGACAAAAACCGATAAACAGCTTCCACAGTAGGCGACTTTGGGTTCAAATTTTTTATCGATCTGTATAAATTATTATAATACAATAGGTAATCTGAAACTTAATTTAGTATAATAATCGCAAATTTTAAATTATCAGTTTAGTTATTTTTGTGTACTTAGTGAATGTGAAATATAATAAAAAAGTATATACGAGGGCAAACGGGGCAAGAACTACAAACAGTCGACTAAACATAAATATCGCGTTAAAACGAAAATCTATTCTAAGGACCAATTCGCGTATTTATACGTAGGTCTATGCTCCCTAATATTATCATCTAACTATGACACTATGAAGCTTACTACAATTTCCGATCTCATCACGCATTATAGACACAAAATCGTAATAAACTATCTGAATAATTGTAATAATATAATACATAGTAATAAAAGTCACAGGATTTGGGAAAGATACAAAAAAACATCAATGGTTGATTTTACCTCCAAACATCGTCATCATCCATCGTATGATCCAATATTTATGTCTCAATATATTTCTACGTACCATAAAATATATTTTTCATAAAAAGGTCCGAGTAGTGCCATAAATGGGCGATCCTTTATCCTTTATCCGGGTAAAATGTCTACAAGTCCAAAGACCTGGTTGTCGTTCCAAACACACATTTTGATATTGTGTTTATTTTTATCTTGGCAAAAATAATTACTAATAACCAGGGCTAGGATTTATATGCAAAAGCATGTTTTTTTGGCGACTTCTGATTATTGATTTTGTCAGTAATGTCCACGAATCACCTCATGATGAGATAAATGGTGGTATTTTTACTTTGCATGTTTTTGCATATTTTGGATGAAATGCATATTATTGCATATATTGAATAAAATGAATATTATTGTACATTTTGATTATAAGAATGCGAAAAATAAATGTTTTATAGTAAATTTCATAATACTTGGTTTTTTGTCAAACATAAATTTTATTTTTATAAATACAATCCTATGGTACAATAGGTATGCGATAAAAGATTAAATAATATGACATTCATTTTCGAAAATTTGAAAAAATATGTGATCATAGCATGTAACACTCGTAGTGAATGTGAATTATAAAATTTATTTCTAAATTATTTTTTTTTCTCAATTATATTATATTAAGGCGCCCGATGCCGATGCAATTTTGTCCTCAAAAATATATTCTGCGGGAATAATGATACCACCTTATAGAATCAACCAAATTTCATAATTTTTTATTTAATTGCTAGAGAGAAATATTCTACAGCCCGCATCGATCTCTGTTTTTCAATATTTCATTCTCAAACTTTATAATATGTCTAAAAAAATACAAGATAAAAAGCATTTTTTTTACAAATTTTTTAATACATTATTTGAAATAAAATACAAAATCAGAGATTGGTGTGGGCTGTAGGAAGTCTTCTTCTTTCAGATAAAAAAAAAAGTCATCAGAATCCGACAATTCTACAAAGCTTGAGCGTTATTCCCGTAAAGTCGTTTTTTTTCGATATAATACACCCTATCAACCCCCCCCCCCCCCCTAAATAGGTATCAGGTAGTAGATTAGTGTAAAAGTCTTATAATTGAAGTGACAACTAAAATATAAAATTTAATTTTCAAATTTTATAGAATTGTGAAAAATTTGAAAAACTGGTAACGTGACCCTAAAGACAAACAGCTAATCACTGATGTATTTCAACAAAAAAATATTTTTTTTGTAACTATATTTTTGTGTTTATCTTATAAAAATTTAAATGCATATTTTTGCATATTTTGGTAAATAAAATGCATATTTTACCGTTTTTTATTGCATACAAATCCTAGCCCTGCTAATAACTAATAAGTAATATCTACTTTACATGATATGTTACAGTTTTAGGCCAATACGGAATACAACAATACATCGTTCTCCAAACCCATACGTTCAAAATCAAACGATTAAGAAATAAAAATTAGTATAATAATATATATATAAATAATCTTATTGCACGAATGTCCTTGCTTCGACGGTTGCAAATTCACCAATAACTCAGACGGGATCTGACGATTTCGTCAATCGGTTTTCTGTGGAAATAATTGACAAATCAGATGCAGAAATAACGCAAAGATAATAAGACGAGCAGAACGCCGCAGGACAAGTCTCGTCTTGCAGAAGATGACTGCAGCATAAAGTTACTTTATAATTATTGTCGATGAGTTTTATCTAAATCCGCCAAATACAAAGCTTAAGTCACAGGCGACCAACGACAAAAGTGGCGTTCACGTCGAAAAAAAACATGAGCGACCGAATGAGTAAAGGTGGGTTTCCACTACTTACGTGTACGTGTGTGTGCAAAAAAATACTCTTCTGTGATTGGTTGGTAAGCTTTTGGTGTACCAGAGTGTTATACGTTCTTACCACAGCCTTAACCATGATACCATGAAGTTGGATCCAGTTCAACTTTTCCGTGTACACGGCTCTATATTGGTAACATAGAATATAATATGAGGTAACTAACATGTTACCAATCCTAACCGATCTAACCCATCTAACCGATGGGAAACGTTTGTGAGACCATTCATAGCGAACGGATCCGGTCAATATATGCACGTACTGACGCACACGTACACGTATTTAGTGGAAACCCACCTTAAAAACGCATATTATACGCACAACTTGGGTACCAGGTATCTGCAGGTACTTGAAATATTATATGCGGAATACATATATTCAAGGCTGGGCAAGTTAATGATTTTTTTTAACTCAGTTAAGTTAAGTTAATATGCACCAATAACAAAAAGTTAAAAGTTAAAAGTTAATTTAACTATAGGTTAACTCAGTTAAGTTAAAAGTTAATACACACTTTTTGTTAACTTTTTATTAAGTTAAAGAAAAGTTAATTTGTTTATAAAACGCTAGCGTACTTAATTTTTTCCAACCCAAAACTAAATTATAGGATATAGTGTTAATACTGCATATTTCCATATAAGTTAGATTCGTATGATATACATTTTTAACTTTGAACAATTTACGATACATATTTTTTGACATGAAAACGAAATAGACTGAAATAGTGAAATATTATAAATTTAAAAACAAAATAAATTAACTTAACTTACTTCTTAAAATGAAAAATTAACTCGTTAATTTCACGTTTATTAAGAAAGAAATTTAGTAAGTTAACAGTTAAATTAATGAAAATCCTAAAGTAACTAGTTAAGTTAAAAAGTTATAATAAAATTAACTTTTTAACTCGTTAATGCCCAGCCTTGCATATATTATGAGCAAACATACGTGTATAGTACAGGTGTATAGTATATAGTATGGGCGAGTGTGTATAGGCTTGACGTTTCGGTCAGAGTCACATAATATGTAATATTATAATAAATAATTATTTTATATCATACGCGTATAGAAACGCGGCTGGAACGGCGCATTATAGATAACCAAATCGGGTCCGGTGCAAAAGAATGATTTCCGATTTCGATTTCTGTGATCGCTGTCGTCCTATCGTGCGTGCGCACCGCACAAAAGCCAGTCGCACCGTCCTCTTTCCCGACGATGACGCCGCGCCGATCAGTTCCACACACGACACTGCAGCCGGATGCGATACGTTCGTGTCTTAATGATGAACACCACTATAAACCGTGGTCCACAATATACACGCCCGTACTAAACACGGCACGTTTCACATTAAAGGCATACCTAATACGAAATATTTCTAATTGTAATCAGGTTTTCAGTAAAAGTAAAAGAACCAAAAAAAAAAAAAACTATATTATATTATATCAGAAGGGATCTGATTTCGCGTGAGACCGCCATCTGTAATAAAATATAATACGCGTCAATACTAATTATTGTTATCATCTATGACACGTCATTTTTTAGAGATCCCGGCCATCTATATAATATTAAGTTATTGATGTATACCTAATTGGTATTAAAAGCCGAAATAATTGCATATATTACATTTTGTATACTATAACAGTCCGTATCAGTTATTACATAATAATATTCAAATTATATAAATAAAAAGTATTGAAAAATATGGTTTCGAAATTTTTTGGTCAAGAGTACATAAAAACAGTTGGTCTGCTGAATAGGTAGTAGGTTTCGAGTTTCGACTGTTCGTCGTCATTGAGTAGGTCACAGTAATGTATGTGTTCAATTTTAATTCAATGATAAATCATTCCATACGAAAATAAATGACCTGAGAGGAGACGGTGTGTCAGCCTCTCTATTTCTAACAATATTTTATAATTTGTTTATATAATTATTATTAATTTATTTTTCTCTTAGCAAAACGATAATAATATTCATGATAATACAATATAATATTATTTTTTATTATTATGTTGAACTAAATTTACCAAAATTAAAATCAAATACACAATATTATTAATTATAATAATATTATATCATATAGTATAATAAACTATACATATATTATCGTTATTTTAATTTATATAAATCAATACCGATGTACCGATAAGCACGGTGTGAATATCTTCAAATTATTAGGTAGTCTAAATATATTTAAAGTGTCATTACCTATAGGTATGTACAACCTGTATAAAACAATATAATATGTACGTATTGGTAAAATGTTTCAAGTATCTACGAATAAACTTTTTTAAAATCGCTATTTTCGTTCAAATATCCAAATTTTTAAAAAATAGAACATAAAATGTTTAAAAAAATTGTTCCAAACTATTTTTAATATTTTTAATTTGCTATAAATACTATTTAACTAGTATAACTACTGACATGTCGTAAGAAAATCAAACGTACTAAGACATATAATGTTTTTAACTTTAAGTTTGATGATACGTAATAAAGTTATCAACACAAGATTGGTTCTACTAAATGTAAATTTATTTTCCACTTCGATCGGAGAAAGAAAAACAAATATTGCTCTGAAATTCTTAAAAAAATTTTATTTTTTTTTTTTATGAGTAGGTAGGTAGCTTCATTTTACTTTGAGAGTTGAGACACCAATGTTTTTAACAAATAGTTTACGACTAGTCTGCCGCTCAATCATCTCGTAGATGTTGATTTTTCATGTCATCAACTAATTGAATCCAATTTAATATTTATAAATCTGTTGGGCTTTGTATTTTACGCTATTTCGTTCCGTTTTTGATATAAATTCAAAAAAAAAAACAACTACAAAATAATAATATTAATAGCATGCGCGGTTGGTTTTTTGATATATTTTATTCGGACGCGTAAATTTATTATTTACACTTTTAACTGTGTAACCGTGGTGGTGCTGTGCAACTCTTGACGAACCGTTTCTTCTCTTACACCACAAACGTCACAAGTTCAATACTTCAATAGTTCAGTATTACACGTAAGTAGCAACAGTGAAGGCATTATCATTACCAAATGCCGACCAGCGATAATTCACACACACACACACACACACACACCAACTCGTGCATGAATAATGCATTTAAATGATACATAGGTACATCTACATATTATTATAATGTGCTGCAGAAAACGAAATTACTCGATTTTAAATTCCGAGTAACTGAAAACGAGTGCAATAACAGTTTTTGAAATGCAGCTCAGTTCTATTTTGTAGTGCATCGAAACCTGTTCCATTGAGTTTCACAAACATAAATCAAAATCTTTCATACGACAAAAGTACCCACCTAAAACAAAAAAAAGTAACAACATAATAGGAGCGTGAACCTTTCTAAAAACAATTAGCGCAAATTATATACTTTATTTATATATATTTATGTTATGTATTAGTATGTTTGCGTGTGTGTGTGTGTGTGTGTGTGTGTGTATATAGGTGGGCCGAGTAACACTACCATATTATGCTAATCATCAAACATATCATGTATATGGAAACTTCAGCAATCACAGTAATATAATTACAAAAGTAGTAGAAGATTTTTGCGTGTTAGCGGAGTAAGTTTGAATTTATTTCTTTTATGTATTACCATAATTTATTCAACGACGCACTATATTATTTATGTATATATATATATATATATAGGTCGTTGGCTAACGTCTATAAGCTCTTGATACGTTGACATTAAAGTCTCTCCGTACACAAACACACATATAATATAATGTATATAGAATAAAAATCTGTATGCGCTATATCGATAACGCGTGCAGTAAAATATGTCGCTAGAAAAAATAATAATATAATATTATATTATTTATTACCGGGCACCGGTGCAGGTATATAATATGTATACGAGTATAATATAATAACAATATTGTGTACCTGACATGAATAACGATAACGCGTGTTCCTAAAACACGAATATGCAGCGTGGTAGTTGTATATCAAATAAGCGATATCGGATACGAAATTGAAACTCGTCGTCGTCGTCGTCTATTTATTTCGCGTGTTCAAAACGGTTTTCGGCGAATTCAATAAATCTCGTTTGCCGGTCGAATGTGCGCATTTCACGTATTAATGGTAAAAAAAAAATAAAATTAAAAAAAAAAAATACACGTTATTTCGGCGGTACGTTTGTCGCGTCGTGAGTTGTGCGTGTAATGATCGCTACCGAAGTTCCACAATATTAAAGATTATTTTCAACACTCCGAGCAGTCGTCTCGGACGGAAACATCGTCGGATATTGTCAAAACAACGTCACCGTATTAATGATCCGCCTGCATTGATGAAAACTATTAGTCGTCGCGTTTAGCCCGCGCGTACCTACCGACGAGTGACATTATGAAACACACTCGGTCCGCGACATTGACAATAATAATAATATAATAATATTGTGATAATAACAAGTCGTGTACACGGGCGAAAACCCGACTTACGCAATCGACGACCGTACATTATTATTATTATTATTGTCATGTTATAATGCGTCATGTATACGATGGAAATCGCGTGCAAAACGTCTGTAAATCATCGGGCGCGAGCGGAAAAATCCGACAACGCGTACCTTTAATAAATGTCAAAGACGGCTGTGTGTAGGTACATTTTACACGAACCGAACCGATCGTTAGGTTAGTAACCTAACCTAACTTTTTTGTAGTTTCGATTCTCGCAATTGAGCCGTGTTATTAGCAATACAATTATATCGTACTATTTATACAGGAATAAGCACATCGTACCTATAGATCTACTTATATTTACATGATAGGTACTATATATATATATATATACGCGCTACGCATGGTATTATGTGCGTTTCTTCTTACGTACAGGTCAGTCACAAATATTCGGGTTACGGAGGCTTGTATATGGAGGTCACATTCAGACCGGACATTATAGAGCGGGACCAAATAAATATTTACACTACTCAATGGATCTTAAGCGAATTTCTGATGTAAATCATCGGGCGCGAGCGGAAAAATCCGACAACGCGTACCTTTAATAAATGTCAATGACGGCTGTGTGTAGGTACGTATATTATATTTTACACGAACCGAACCGATCGTAGTTTCGATTCTCGCAATTGAGCCGTGTTATTAGCAATACAATTATATCGTACTATTTATACAGGAATAAGCACATCGTACCAATAGATCTACTTATATTTACATGATAGGTACTATATATATATATATATACGCGCCACGCATGGTATTATGTGCGTTTCTTTTTACGTACAGGTCAGTCACAAATATTCGGGTTACGGAGGCTTGTATATGGAGGTCACATGCAGACCGGACATTATAGAGCGGGACCAAATAAATATTTACACTACTCAATGGATCTTAAGCGAATTTCTGATGATCTTTTATCCAAATGCCATTTATGTGCAAATATATAATGCAAATTATCGTAATGCCATTTATATACCTAATATGAGTTTAGGACATTTTAGTAGATACCTCGTTATATTATAATTGCCGGTCTTAAATCAAAACAAAATACTCGTGTTCTAATAAATTAAATCTTATACAAACTTGAATCAAGTCACTTGACAAAATTAAATGTTCTTTTTAATCGAAACATGAATTAAATTATGTAAGATAATATAATGTGGTTAGTATACTCACTTACCATAATATAATATAGTTGGTTGTTATTGTTAAAACAATATTTTGCTATTTAATTTTAAATCTTTATTACAGTTGTTACTGGTTATCATCATATCATATCCAATATAATACATAAGGTATCTACGTAATAACTTATAATAGGGACTATTAATCTAGTTCTGTCTGTCTGTGACGATTTGTCTCACTGTTAAATTTATTGATTCATGTGAGATCGATTTATAAATTTATTATTGTGATTGAATTATATTAATCGTAATTTTGTTATGTCTTATACGCAGTTTTGTACGCCGCGTTTAATTGGATGGTCTTTAAATATTTGAATTTTGATACTATGATCTAAATTTTAAAGCTCTGAATCAAAGACCTTTCTATTTAGATATTTAGATTTTAAAGGCAGTTTTAATTATATTTTTAGGCCTTGACTTTTCTAAAAACGTTTTCAAATAATTTTCCTGATATTATTATATTTATGACAGTGTTACACAGATTACAGATCGATTCACGAACAAAACTCTTATAATATAGTAGGTATTTAGGTTATATTTTTTCCCAAAAAATCTGTGTAAAACAGGTATCCTCAACTACAGTGCAGGCGTCATCTGGACCACACAATATAGGTACCTATATTTGAGTATTTAAAATTCAATATAATTGTGATTTGGCCACCTTCTTAAATTGGATTTCCTGAAAAAATAAATTTTAGACAGGGTTTGTGGTCCGCATAAAAATATGCGGTATTAAGAAAAAAAACCCGAATCGAAACTGCTTAGTATTAGGATGTAGTACGTAATATAGTACCTACTAATAATATCAATACTACCAACAATACTTACAATAATAATATATGCGATACCTAAATCAGTAAAATATAATTTTATTCTCAAGCTATAATATCTTTAAGTTATAAAGTGCCCTAGTATTTACACAAACATTTACCAAGATGGTTTTTTTTTATTTTCTAAAGCCTCAGGTCTAAGGCCGTTGGCTGCATCAAGTATA
Organism: Metopolophium dirhodum; assembly: GCF_019925205.1. Lineage (NCBI taxonomy): Eukaryota > Metazoa > Arthropoda > Insecta > Hemiptera > Aphididae > Metopolophium > Metopolophium dirhodum. The sequence goes on from NC_083565.1 coordinate 10,988,516, forward strand.
TAAAACCGAGATGTTTAACACTCCACAAACATCAAATTATTATGATAATCTATAAAAATAAATTACCGAAATTTAAAAAATAGTCAGAAAATCAGTATTGTCTGTTGGCTCCGTATCAGTTAACTTAAAACTGCGCGATAATGATAATTAACCATAAAAAGTTAAGTTACAACAATAACAATTTTAACTGCATACGTCAATAGGTTAAAAACAAAAATAATTAACTATAGTTAAGTTAACAAAAAAATTAACTTAAACTTTTTGACAAGCTAATGCCCCACCTTTGCAGTCATATACCAATGTGATATCATATTATATGTTGCGAGTTATTTTGTTTTCGGGGTCCACCACATCCCCAGCAGGATACGTGCTATATAATATAATATTATTATATATAATTGTACCCATATTATAGTATGCGCGTGGCCGAGAACGAGGGCACGCGCCCGCGAGACCTTGCAGCAGCTGCCCACCCATAAAAGCAGCCGGACCACACGGATCCGTTAGAATATTAAAATATATTATATAAAACAATAGTAAAAATCGAAAATCCGAACCCGACGGCGAACGTATACATACACGATATTATAAAAACAATAATAATAATAATAATAATAATATTATGTCGTTTGTTGGACCTGTGAGTGTATTATGAAAAATGTATTATAATCAGTACAACTGTTACGCGCGTCACGTGGGGCTGAAACATCCGAGTGGGCCATAAATCTGGAGATTATCGGTCCAGATACCATACACGCGTTTACTATAAGAATATTATAATTTAATGTAGCTATTTGCATACTATCGTAGACGTGGCGCAGTGCCTCTCCGACTGCAACTCTGATTGGTCGTATTTTATTTATCATTTTATTTTAAACAAACAATCGACCCGCAACGTTAACAATATAATAATATAATGCCACACTAAATCATTGCGCGATATACATTACGCGCACGCGCGCACTTAATCTATATGGATCGTTTGTCCGTGCGTGCGCCAGGGTGTCAATATATATACCTTTGTGCATATATATATATGTCATCTCACCGTCTAGGTTCATTAGCGAAACGATAAAATATATAGCTACCGGCCGGCTACTATTTTTTATAACAATATATGTATATACGGTAAGACATAGAATATAATATCCGTATTTTACGTTATATTACATAATATTATTATAACGGCTCTCCATAGGACGCGACGGTGGCGTGTTTTAGAGAGAAAAAAAAAATCGGAATTCTTAGGCATATAAAAATGTGTGTGCCACCGAGGCGATTATCGTGCTATGGATAAAAATAATTTCTCGGATAATACGCGTCGTCGTGAGGCGTATAAAACGGAAACTAATTAAATATTATACAATATATACAATATATACGAATAGAGGTACCAATACGTCCGGCGCTTTAGTGGCCGGTGCTCAATGGCGTATTATGCGTACACGTTTTATGCGCATAACGTGCCTACTGCGAATCATAATTTACAGCGTTTCCATTTGTCTTTTGTGCTCGTTTTATATTGTTAGGTGTGTATATATAATATATATAGATAGGTAGGTATGTCCATTATCTAGCAGGAGAAAACTGTTGACGTTCGAATAACGCTTAAACAATGTATAATATTTTTAGCCGATATAAAAAAAAAAAGAAAAGAGAGAGAGAGAGAGAGACCCCGATTATCCGTCGTCGCATACAACCCATATTTTTCGTATCATCGTCCAATAATTATTAATTCGACAGTGAAAATCACCGACCCGGACGACCCAGTCTCGTCGGGGGAAAAAAAAAGTGACCTGTATATTATAATGAACGCTATTTTTATGTCAGTATACTTATAGTATATAATATGCCCTATACGCACACCGCATTGCGGCTGTACATGCCTACGTGATGGTGTAGAATTCTATGTGACCGACGAAAAAAAGATAATCACGCGATGTAGGCTGCAGCAGTGCGCTGACTGCAAGTACCGGAACCACAAAAATATAAACTCCTAGATTTTATTTACATTTTACACTACAGACGAAGTGATATGTAAAAAAAGTTGTACACCAAATTTAATGTTATCATGTAGCTAAGGAAAAATCAACTATACGATACAGTAAATGGGATGTGTCATAATATAATATAAGGTACATAATATAGTCATATCCTCATAAAAATACGCTTATATGTAGGTAGATATTGATTCAAACGTCCGATAACTGTCTATTTCATATTAATATTTAATGTATATTATATTAATAATATTATGTTTGTTAGTATATATTTTTTTTTCTAATTCGTCGGGAACGTGTATCGTAGTAGCTAGCAGTAGCGAACCCAAGTGAGGGGGAGGAGTCAGGTCCGACACCCCAATTGAAATTTAACCGTTAAATAATGTCTTCAAACAATTATAACTTAGTGTACGATAAAACAACATATTATACGGGTATATTAAGACATAATAGTACCTAAACATTTTTAATTTTAAAATACTCATAACTATTGCTTAAAAATTTAAATATCGAGGCAACTTAGGTACGTATGAAATTGTAATTACCTACATTTACTGATCCGACAAAACAACATTGTAATACTAGTATACTACTCAAATGTTATAGTTGTACTATAAAATACATACAAGTGCATAAGTTTTCATTTATTACATACATATTTGTCAGCTTTTTAGCTTAACATAAACATGAGACGCGTATGAGTAATCCATCAGTCGGGAAAAAATATATATGTATTGCGTACTTGTGTGGAGAACGAATGAAAAAAAAATAAATAGTAATTATTGATATTAAGACCACTGCCCTTTTAAAATAATATCACAGTTGCGCCACCGGTTCGTTGTAATAACGACAATCCGTCCGGAAAACCGCAAAGTCCAGGCTAGCAACATGGCGTTTTCGTTTCGGAATAAATATCAAAAACCTATCGTAATATTATTATTATGATGTCCCCGATGAAGGGACAACAACGAAAATAATATACCGATTGAAATGGCGAATGATGGCAATGGGCGTAATGCGCAGTACCTATACACGAGTTGTACCTATATGTATATATATATAGCTGCAGGTACAATTTCCGTGAAAAGCTGCGCTTGAAAAAATCGAGACTTACGTGTACTATCATTACTACGATACGCCGGCCATGCCATAAGAACGTTTATACTGCTTTGCGGTCGTGTCATTATATCGCACGGAGACGATAATTATTCCTATAAGTCCACGCGGGGCATTTGCCATTTGCCATTTGCCGCTGCTCGGAGGGATGAAATCGTAATTTAAAAAAAAAAAAAAAAACACGTTTGTTGTACGAATGCGACGCTATAATAGTAATAATATTATATATTATCGTCTGCAGTATATATAATGTTATTATGTACCTACAAAGTATAATATTATTATTATACCAATTAGACGGAAACCGCTCGTAAATCTCGGCCGGCCGATAATAATTGACAGCCGATATTAGTTATAATATTTTCTTTTTTTTTTTTTTCAAATTTATATACTCTATTATGATTTATTTTCCGACGAATAGGTATACGATTCCGACGCATTGCACACACACACACACACACACACACACACACACACACACACACACACACACACACACACACACACGCACACACACACGCACACACATGCGATATTGCGTATAGTCCTCGTGTTATTAAACGTTGTCTGCTGCGCACGCGTGCGCGCGGTCGGCGTTTTCGATCCGTTCTGGTCCGGCAGCAGACCCGCTGCGCGACGTCCGAGAAAACGCGCCATCACTCGGCGACGTGCCGCGGCGATGTCCAACGGTCGTTACAATATTTTAATGCGATACACCGATGGTACACGCCACGCTGATCGGCGAGGTTAAATAGTTACCAAAATTAACTAGTTAAGTTAAAAAGTTTAAATTAAATTAACTTTTTAACTGAACTTTAACTTTTTAACTCGTTAATGCCTAGCCTTGCTAATCGGTACTCCGAGACGGGTAGAGACCGAGGATAAGGATCGTAGACTGTGATGTCGTACAACATTACTATGTGTACTTAAATAAATTTATATTTTAGTAATACATTTTAGGGCTCGGATTGGAATATAATGCGTTTGCATATTATTTTTGACTCGTTTCCGTCGTATGCTGTATTCCGGTAGTATGTTTCACGAAAGCGTGGTTAAAAACAATGAAATATTTCGAAAATTGAATAAATGTGCGACCCAACAATTAAAATGCACAATATTTGACGAACTATAATGAAACATCGATGAACATTTTTTTATTTTTTGTAATAATTGCAATGTATACATTATACAATATGTAAGGAACACATTATCCAATTACTCTAGCAAAATACCTATACTTATTACTTCATACTTATACCGCACAGACAATAATTCAAAATCCGTCAATGTAAATCCTAATATGCCTATGGTTATTATTATAATAATATAATATTATGTTTATACTTTTATAGTGAACATATGGTGACAAAATATAATCTGCTTAGGTACATTACATTTGAACGATTTCAAACGATTTCCTAAATCATATTTCCCACGGAATCTTGCAAGGCAGAGTGATATACAAATCAATACGTGAGAATAAGTATCGACAGTTCGAAACAATCGTTTTCACAAGGTCCAAAATTCCTACTTATTACGTATATATGATAAAATAAACGAGATACATGTATAATAAAATATGTGATAATAAATAATAATATTCTCAGGTACCTCTAATAGTGTAATACTCGCCGCAGAAAATGATCACAATAATTCAATTCGCGTAAAAACCGATATATGACGCGTCCGGTCGGCTATACATCGGTTATTATTTCATTTTTTTTTCACGTATAAAATAACTATAATAATATTATGTCTGCGTTATGTTCGAATAGCCGCCCGTTAAACTCACTTTCTCGCTATAAATTTATTCAACACGATAAAAAAAAGGTACAGCCTTATTTAACGTTCTCAATAACACTATAGGTAATAATGTCGAAAAACTACACATTTTTTTAAAATTTAAATTAGGTACTACATTTTTAATTCATTTGGAATCATGTCATACGAATAAATAAACGTAACGTACTAATTTATAATGTATGACTTATTAAAGTGAACAAATTGGATATGAACCATTATAAACGATTTTTTCCCCATCGAAAACTGCAGGTTTTGGTTGTAGGCCACTGCAATAATTAGTTTCAAAAAGGTACGAGGTATTAATTATAAAATATTTTTAGTATACGGCAAACCAAATAAGTTGTATAACAAAGTGGTTCTGATTTTTGACAAGGCATACGTAATGAGTGTGAATCGGCGAATGGAAAAAAAAAAGTTAAAAGCGGAAAGATCCATAAAATATGAAAAACAATCAGAATAAATGCGAAATAAAATGTCTCATTTTCTAAATTATTCGGTGCAGTATATATATTACAAGACGCATTTGTACATCACTTTGCTCCGTTTTTATACGTCCAATATGTGAGTATACAATTATTGATGTAAGTCCCGAACCCTGGAATTATAATACAAAAAACAGGGACGCGGCATATATTATAATATACATATTATGTAATACACTAATACGTATCTCAATATACAGGGTGATAGGTGATTCATAAAGCGTAAAACACTCACTATCTCAAAAAGTATTAATGTTTTTGAAAATATTTTTTTACATAGTTTCAAGTTGTTAAAAAAACTATGTTTTTATTAAAAAATTATATTTTTAAATATTTTTATCTATATAATTTTTTTAGTTTTTTACTCTTTTGAATGACAGCATAGAGTTTTAAATTCATATTCCAAAGCAGAATATTTTTCTAAGTATTTTGATTCATAAAAATCTAATTTAGGGCGAGTAGTCTATGAGGTATAAGCATTTAAAGTTTAGATGGGCGGAGTGGAGTGGTATGGGGTTACCCCGCAAATGTGTGTCCACTACTCCGCTTGTCTAAACCTTAAATACTTATAACTCATAAACTACTCGTCCTAAATTCGATATTTATGTATTAAAATACTTAGAAAAATATTCTGCTTTGGAAAATGAAATTAAAACTCTATGCTGTAAAGAAACTCAAAAGAGTAAAAAAACTTAAAAAATTATAAGGATAAAAAATATTTAAAAATATAATTTTTTAATAAAAATATTGTTTTTTAACAACTTGAAACTATGTAAAAAAATATTTTCAAAAACATTAATACTTTTTGAGATAACGAGGGTTTTACGCTTAATAAATCACCCTGTATACACGTATATTACGTGTATACAAATCGTCTGTGCTTATATATGTGTGTGTACAGCATTTGTAAAATACATGACTAGGCATAGCCGTGGTTAATAGAAATGAGAGAGATTGAGCGAGAGAAAAATACAATACGTGGCACGTAGGTATCTCATATGGATACGGCGTGAATGGATCGAACACTGCTGACCGATCCGCGATGTACCTATATACAGCTGCAGGTGAGACTAAATTTTAATCATTGTTGTCCTGCAATTATATACAGATATTTATACAGTATAGTAGTCAGGTATAATATTATATGCACATACCGTAATTATGCACATTTGTGTACGATATAAGGCACTATAGGTATATATAGGTATATAAATATATATATATATGCATGATTAACGCACGACTCTTAGGTAATTATTATGATCATCGTTGGTCCAAAATGTATATAATGACTGCTGTGCACGAAAACCGCTTTTTGACGACTCTTTGACAGCTACTGCAAAAGTCGCGTGTACTCCAGCGTTGGTATAATTACGGTGAACGCGTACCTACATACGCTGCAGGAATTTCTCACTCGCCGCCGATAATCGACGACAGTGTTGTACTATCGGTACACGGGTAAAGGAAAAAAAATGTATGATAATATAAAAAATTACCACGTTTACAATACAGCCGTTAAAAAATGCTACTTGTCGTTTTCAGAAATCTGCAGAAAAAATAACGAAGGTATCGAAGGTAGGTCATATCATATAGGTTAACATAAAAGATGGGTCTTAAAAATAGGTCCTTAGCAACGAGACAAAGATCGCTCAGTATTTAAAACTCACGCATTATCTATAGAATTATAGGTAGGTATGTGTTGTTATTAGGTGGAAAAATAACGTTAAAAAATAATGTTTTTTGTTTTTTTTTTTTCAAAATCCCAAATTAATAAATTTCTATAATAAATAATCTATTGTTACCGGCATCCTGTATTCCTTTATAATTTTATACTATTATAAATGTAGTCCGTGATGAATAAATAATTTTATATTAAATTGATTATGCAGATTAACAAGTGTGAATATTATATTACAATATTTTTGAAACATATAACCGAGTCCGATACAAGTATAATACAACACTATACTACAAACTGTACTATTATAATATGTCTCTAAAAATATATGATTTAATAATGAAAAATATAATTTAACTATTTATGTCTACTAAAACATATGTATATAACCTACAGGTGATGTCACGCGAAGATTTACGGATTTGGGCAATGCGTAGGTTAGATTCCATTCCGCTATAAGAGTTTAGATTACAATAAATCTTCGCGAAGCACCCTGCAGTAGACCGCTTCAGGTGACAGCAATAAATTGCTAGAACGGTCGTGGTTGTACGCTTGCCTATATAATGATATGCACGCGTGTGTATATAGATATATATATACCTTTTTTTCGACAACGTTGTGAAATTATATTATAGGTAATAGTCTTTAGCCGATTGCCAAAAAATATCAAATCGGAATATCTCATTTCATCATTCGTCGAACAAAACGTACAGACGACGCGGTACATAATAAGTAGGTATAGGTACCCTATATACAGTCACTGTACCTACCCATAATACGTGAAGAGTTGTTTGCATTTTAAAGACTAGATTTAGAAAAAAAATTAAAACATCAAAAACGGTATCATGTAATAACGTAATAATATTGTAATAAAATAGTTAAATATTTCATTACGGTCGGCGCTTATTGTAAACAAAAAAAAAAAACAAAAACAATAATAGATCTTGACGAGATTGTGGCGAGACTGTCAAACAGTATACAGCGTACATTTGTTCCGACCATGGTCAATGAGCTAAACGTTACGCCAGCTGCCGAGGTGAAGCAACTTTTTTTCTCAGCCCGATGGAATTCGACGGATCGATTATCTCGTATAAATATATCTCGCATGATATATATATTATACCTTCCATACTTTGTTGTGCACCAGCAGCGATATGCGCGGTCGTTTTATTTTATTTAATATTATAATTTATAAACGTAATCGTTTCGGTTTTAAGCATCTTTAATATATAGTGCCATTTACGTATTTATTTTTTTTCAAGATCTCTAAACTAGTGTACCGTCAACCGATGACACGAAGTGGTTTAAAAAAAAAAAAAAAAAACTGCCAATCGGTATAATATTACATATTATAATTTAGAAACGTGTACGGTACATATGTAATACTGTGTATACCTATATATTATATTATTATGTGTAGGTATACGACTCTCTCAAAACACACACGAACGACGTACATATATTACCTACACGAAGAGATTTAATACTGTTCTGCTCGCGACGGATGAATAATTGTAAACAAATTAACTCACGTGTGAACGACATGATAAAATATACTATATTAATAATGAATTAGATCGTTTTTATAATATATTATATTATAACGAACCGAGCCGGACGTGTCGCTTGTACTGTCACCGGCTGCAGCTGTCGCATCGTCTGCATCCAAGTGAAACGCGTTTGGTATTGAATTTGAGCGAGTTTATCATTATCGTAACATTAATAATTATTATAATAGCTGCAACGACGAGTGTCGATAAAACAAATTGACGGACGCGTGCGAAAAACGGCACGCGGAGACTTGACCCGGCTAGAGTTGACATTTTTTTAAATTGAATTTTTAATTTCCTACTTCAAAACATAGTGCCAAACCACGAACTGCACTAATATTGCGCATAACAATAATAATATAATAAGTTATTACAGAGGTATTCAAACTGGCCTAGGGGCGTCGTGAGAGTCGGCAAAGAGAGCAGCGTCAATAAGCACCAGAAACCAAAATTAAAGTAGGCCATTGCATGTATAATTAAAATAAATATCATTTATAATCATTAAATCGATTGTGGAAACAATAATGAAACACATTACGCGACTATATTTTGAAGTTTTATTTCCGGTACTTAAGTCACTGTTATTATCACCCATAATGGCCATAATATTATATCCGTATACTGTCTCAATTTTTCACAATAATTTGGGAGCCGTAAAAATAATAAATATTGTGAACACACAAAGGAGCCGCGGGATGAAAAAGTTTGAATACCTCCGTGCTACAATATTATTATAAATATAATGTCGGCTGTATGTCCGTATACTATGATGTATGAGAAATTGCGAGGCAGGTACGTCGCGCTATTGGAATTGTCGGATTGCGTATACAGCACTACAGCAGAGTACGCCGCCGGGATATTGGTTCGAATTGTTATCATAAGAGGAACTAGACATTTTCATTAGAATGAGTTGTTTCCATAAATCAAGTGGTATGGGGTCGGTGGAGACTATCTAATAGGGAATGGATTCCAGATTCCAGTGCCTTTCATAGGAATTTTTTTATTTTTTTTATTATTTTCACACCATTCTCTTATTTCAACAATCTACAATTTATAATCGGACAATTTACAGAAAGTATTAGTAGGTTGCTTATTAAAAAGAAGATGTTCTTAAAAAAAAATAAAAAAATATATCGATTATAAATATATATATTTTTATGTTTCCTATATCTATACGCTTAGTTGAGTTATTGGACACTGATTGTTAGTTATAACACTCTATTGTTAAACACTTGTGAGACCTTGTCGGACACTTGTTTTGTACTTTATTCATGGAGCATGATAAATTTCCTTATGGAGTTCACTTACGATATTATTACAGAAACATAACAGTACAAAAATGATGCTCAAATACATTTCAACAATAAGTATACCTACCACATGAAACGTTGCAAGACGGATTTTGTAGAGTTTTATATAAATATAAATCATATGAAACGATATTATAGCTATCTTAAAGTACCTAACAATATGTCCAAAAAAGGTATCAATACGAAAAGCCTGCAGTCTCGAACAAGTATAATATACTTATAGTCTGACAAGTCATGTGCCGATGTGCCATAATCTATTGTTTTTGAACGGCTATCGTTAAGTCTTGTTGCACACGTGAGTATACGTCACCCGCCTTTGCCACACCTCCACAACGGCGATCACCATTCAATAATAATATATTACGATGATCTGCAACAATGGTTTCATCTACATATTATTATATTACGGTCGCATCGCCGCCGGTGTTGTGCATGCGGTCGGCCGCTAATCGCAAACGTCGAAAGTACCTGCCTATAAGTTATATTTTACCTACACACGGTTTACGAGTCCGGCCGTCGGCATACTATGTTTTTTACGTCGTTTCAAAGGTCTGCTTGCAGTGGAGACGAGCGCACCGAGAAAAACGGACGTGTGCGATTTTTTAAGCGTATATTATTACGGGGCAGCGGGTAGCGCGTGTGGGTCGAGCAGGTATCGATAGATTTACACATACATATCGACGGTCGGCTGGCGACGGAGAGATGACCGTGTGTGCGCTGTACAATATACGTATGGACGTATACGCGTATAATGTTTATGCATTGTTATATTATATATATATATATGTATTGGTATATAATATGAGAAACACTTATAAACATGTGTATCCGGCCGGCTCGGCGGCGGCGGCGGCGGCGGCGTCAACCGCGGGCATCGGTGCCGTTAGTCACTCACGGCACGTTCTGCTTGTTATATTCGTTTTATTTAATAAAAAAACAATTAAAAGTCGACACATATACAGAGGGACGACGTCGGTCGGAATTGTTCAGCCGGCGAGGCGTGCTCGGCAAAACAATCGCATTATTATTTTCCCGTGCAGGTATATTATATTGTCGCAGCGGCGAACGCGCACACGCACGTCTGTGACGCGAGCGAGCGCGCGAGTGAGACGCAGACGGAGTAGTGAACCGCGGTCGCAGGCTATCGGAATCGGTGTGTGTGAGAGAGAGAGAGAGAGAGAGAGAGAGAGAGAGAGAGAGAGAGAGAGAGAGAGAGAGAGATAGAGAGACAGACAGAGAGATAGAGAGACAGACAGAGAGACATACAGAGAGATAGAGAGACAGAGTGAAGAGACTCGCGATCGACGACGACGACGACGATGATGATAATAATAATGCGGATAATCGGTTGTGCTGCAGCGGGGACGCCGCCGCGGCCGATGTGCGTGCGGCGACGGCGGACGACACTGGTATTGAATCTGTAAACGCGAAATGAAAATGAGACGGCGGTGGCGACGAGGCCGGTAGACTCGGACGCGATAGAGCAGGAGAAGAAGATGAAGAAGAAGAAGAAGAAGTCAGATGAAAAAAATAAAAAAATAAAAAACGATTACACGTAATTACACGTTGTAATGGCGAAGAGACTGTGGGAATCCGCTAGATCGATATATAATATATTGCTTTCGCGCTACACTACATTTATATATATCAAACGCGTATACGTATACAGAGACGACGACTCGTCCGAGTGAAGACGCTGCCATTATAAAATTATCGTTATTATCATTATTATTATTATGTACACGCTGCAGCCACCGCCGCCCAGATATATTATACATATACAGGTACTTATATAGGTATATTAAATATGCTTTCAGCCTGCCCGTATTGTTTATTGCTTTGTAGAGCGTTTTGCTCTAGTTTCGTCGGATCGACGGCCGATCGATCGTTTTATCACAATTTATATTATATATTATAGTCGGTCGTCGCGCAATACCGTCCATAATTAATAATTGTTATATTATACTGTTTTTATACGTGGCCGCGATGATTATGGTCTGCCGACGGTTTTTATATCTATTCTACCCATTATTGTGTTGTAGGTACACTTCATTTTTAAGCTCGGCCTGCACTCGGCCGTGTAGCAGCCACTCACCGCTAACACGCCACTCCGCGAACAAATGCAAAAACACGATAATATTATCACACATATTATTATGTATTTATGCACGTTGGACATCTTCTTGGTATATGACGTGGAAGGTTATCATTTTTATACAGCTTATAATTGAAAAATATATTAATAAATATTAAATAAGTTATTAACCAACACTACTAAAATCGACGGCATTTAAGAAAATATTTGAATTTTGAATTTTTCACAGAAATTGTCTTGTAATAGGCGTCCAGAATATTGAATTCCACGCTGTTTTGAAATAAACTTCACATACATGGAGCTGATATGGAAAAAAAAATACCTTTAGTAACTTACGTGAATATACAAGTGTGGTAAGTCAAGCCTTGCTTAAAAATCTGTAAGCGTGTCTGATAAAAAAAATTACATGCGAATCAACAGGTTAACGCGGTAATCACTCATCAGTCATCATACATAATATTATATTTTTATAATAAAACGTTTGTAGATCGATTATACCTATTCGTTATATATTGCAATTATTATTATACGTACGATCACGTGTGCAATACTACATACATTATACATAAAGAAAAATAAATCGATGGATTGTTTTTCATAAATTCGCTCAGAAGTCGACAATTTAAAGAAGACGACGACACCGACACACCGTGTACGTATATCGATTAACGCGTAAAATCAATTATTTATAAGGCCGACTCACTTGCACAACGGCTAAACGTGTTTTGCCGCGCGAACACTGCAACGACGATCTATAAATTATGCAGCTGCAACTTGACGATGATATTATATTTTATTGTCTTTTTTTTTTCGAAAATCTTAATTGCCAGAGAATTTCTTTGTTATGTTGCATTTACTGTGTACGCACAACCAACTACACGCATATTACGTATGAATGACGCTATGTATGACATGACGGCGTCGATCGAACAAAAGTCAAGTACACAAAGTTTCAAAATATACCTACTGTTGTCCTAGCTGCTACGAACATTTTGCAAAAACCTATTCGATTGACGAATCACACGTTTCACTGCATATCTGTATTGGACTTTAAATCGTCAGGTTCTGCAGAACAAGATTAAAAAACAATAAATAGTAAACAATAAAATAGTCCAGTAAACAAATGGTTCCGAATAAATTAAAAAAGCTCAAGAAAAAATTGGTTTTAAAAAATGTTTTATTATTTATTATTTTGTAGCAAAATTATACAATAAGTAAAAAAAAAAATATTTTAATTGTTATTATTATTAATTGTACCTACATTAGATTTACCTAATATTACCATTATTATACAATATTATTCCATACTCCTTTTTTTTCAACAACTGTTTTATAATTTTAAATCAAATTCACACTATCCACTATATTATAATTAGCTACTTAGTTGTACTTAACTACTGTTAAGCTTAAAATATTACTGTTACAACGGTTGACTATGGAGACTATATTTTTATTTAAACTATTGTTGTATTGTTAATAATATATCTCAATTATCCAAGGATAAATTTAGATGATAACGTTGTGTGTAAAGCTGTCTCTAGTAAGTTGATTTTAAGTATACAGAAAAATAAAAACATATTCGAAAAAATTACCTTCGGTTTTTTTTTTTTTGTTCATTCGTTTTTTTTACAAATATATCCTAATAAGACATAAGTATATACGAAACTATTCGATAAACACAATCAATAACCTTTTATGTTATATGGTATTTACTATGTTATTATACTGGGATGTACCTATATATAATAATTACAAGGATAGAATATCACCTATTTATTGAATTTATGTTTAAAGAAAATTTGCAAAAAATATGATTTGGTATTATCATTAATTATAATATTTTTATCGCCAAAAAGTGAATGGCATAATAAAATGAACTGGAATAATAAGAATTTGGAGTGTATCTTGTATTTGATTAAGCAACAACCGTTTACCTAAATGTAGCACAACGCCAAGGTCATTATCGACGGCAGTCATAATTACTATGATCAGTTTTTATTGACAATTATTATACCATCATTTATAGATAAATTTGAAATCGCCAACGCAATGAACGTGCCGTATAATTTTCGGTATATTAAATCGCATCGAGAATTTGACGACCAATAAAATAATGACTATAATATACCATTGTAGGTAATTGATCGCTCAAATAATCGTTTTAGACGTATAGTTTATCGAAAACCGTTCAGATTATTATATTAATATTATATTGTTCTCGGACCGAGCGAAACGTGTTTTTTGATTAATGCGTTCAATGCGAGCAAGCAACCATCTTCGAGTTTGAAGGTATATTCAGTAAATGGCACACTATAATAATGGCATTATACGTATATTCACGACAATATACTGCCAGTGCCAGTTAAGTTAAGTTATTTGAAAATTATTAAGTTAAGTTAAAAGTTACTCGTATTTTTTTGTTGTTAACTCGTTAAGTTATAATAGTTACTTTGAAAAAAGTAACTTAAATTAGCGTGAAGTTAAAATTTGCTAATTTGCAAAAATAAAGAATTCCAGACACATAATATGGTTTACATTAGATAGTTTTTCTTTACGCCCAAGAAAATGACTGGGGAAATTTAAAACGATACATCACAGTAAAAACCCATTCAACATTTTTAATTATTCTTCGGACGAAAATTAACTTAATTTGGATACTTTTGAAATAAAATTAACTTGAAGTTAACACGTTAGTCTTAAATAAAAGTAACTTATTAAGTTAAAAGTTAATTTGAAAAAAAAGTAACAAGTTAACTAGCTTAATTTTAACTTCTAACTCGTTAATGCCCAGCCTTGTGTATTAGTATAATATTAATATTAATGTCAACGTTATAATATTTTCACATCGGTTTTGGGCCGATTGCAAAAAAACGATCCGAGTCGATATTATTATCATCGCGCGAGCGCGCGTGCCATATGACGCGTTTGTGACGTTTGTGTCATTATACGCGTGACTGGCGTGAGTATAATGATATTATTATTATTATTATTATTATTATTGTTATTCTGCAATCTACAGGTCTTGTAAATTGATTCGTCGAATAACACGGCGTGCTATTATACAGATATCAGTAATGCGCAGTAGCTCGACACTTCCTCTTCCGTCGTCCCGTGGCAGTCGCCGCGATCGTATATATAAAAAAAAAGCTAGACCCGGTCTTTTCCGTAAAATTGCGTTTTTACCGCAGTCAGCCCAATTACAATAATATGTCGTGATAACGCAGTCAGAGCAGGTAAATACGTGAAGTATAACGTAAACCCCCCCCCCCTCCCCTCCCAGTTTAAGCTACAGCCCCGGGCTTTTGAATGATTTTGCGATGAATTTGTTATAATCGTATATAGCTATGTAATTTTCAGAAATTACATACCTTTAGTTTTTCAAGAAAAAATCAATGATTTCATTTGCGGATGGACGGTCGTTGAAAAGTTATGAGTGATTTTCGAAAACAGCTGGTATAAGTTTACACTAACGGCCAACGCTTTATCGCACATTTCATTAACAATCCAAAATGATGGTCCATTGCGGTTTGTTGGTCATTTTTAGAAAGGTTCCGTCGTTTGCTGAATCTCAGTTTACTTTTTGCTACGTTTTAAATTATCACCGCTAACTTCATATCAAGTCCATCAAAGGGCCCACTATAGTGACTATACTACTATATGTTATACAATATTATTATTATCTTTCTTTAAGCTATTCAATCAAACGTAGTTTAGCTTAGATAGTTAAGAAA
Organism: Metopolophium dirhodum; assembly: GCF_019925205.1. Classification (NCBI taxonomy): domain Eukaryota; kingdom Metazoa; phylum Arthropoda; class Insecta; order Hemiptera; family Aphididae; genus Metopolophium; species Metopolophium dirhodum. Next base: position 11,004,281 of record NC_083565.1, read on the forward strand.
GATAATATAACTAATAATAATACATTTATAATTTATTATATAATATTATATAGTTCCAATATTTTTAAAAAAGTGTTTGAATTAATGAGTTAATTTGGTTTTTTTAAATTAACAATGTAGTCATACATTTTTAACTTAAAATTTCAAAGAAAAATTGTATCAACTAAAAAAAAACTGCGATAAATCATTAATTTTCTTATGTAATTGTCAAGCTATTGAGCAAGAAATTGGACATTATGAGGCCTATGTAAGACGCCTCATCGTTGACCCATAGGAATAGCACGACGGCCTGTGTCGCACAGTTATTAAAACAAATTACTTGATAATATACAGTTGTCATACACACCATTTATTACATTAAACAGTTAACTAAAAACAATAAATTGCTTGCAATTTAAAAATATAAGGTATTAAATATGATTTTAATTCAACAGATAAATTTCAAGAAAAATAATATGCATAATATATGTTATTAAATTAAAAAAAAAAAATATTATGTTTATAACTATTCATTGTTTATGTAAATATGTTAAATCTCGTAGGTCCAAAATGTCTCGACTCGGCGCTGTGTGCCTAGGTACATAATATAATATTACCGTCGTTATGAAATAATATTATTATTGTATACATCGTACGAGCTCAATAACCTATTCGAGTGATATATTTGCGGTTGACGAGCGTCGTATATAGGAATCGTGTCGATAGTAATATAGACTGTTTTTGGACCTCGCACAACAAACACGGATAATTATACGCGTCGTAAAGTTGAATATAAAATATTATATAATAATAATAATAATAATATGTAAATCCGTTGTGGACGAGACCAGACGAGCGGGTCGAGCGGGGAAATCAAAAGTAAACCGATAGGCCGCGCCGTGATTTTTCTAATCGCGTTTTTACCGCGGTCGTGAACGAGGATTGGATTTCACGTACGTTAACAAGAGTCGTATGTGATGCGTATATATTATTATTATTATTATTATTATGTACCTACTCATATATATATATACACACAATATACATTATACATGGTATAGGTATACTGCAGCGGAGATGGAAAAAAGCCATCCACGCCGTATAAAGAAATCGACTTTCTACACGGATCGTATTAAATTTTATCTGATCTAGTTGAAATTCAAAATTGTTTTCCGATTCACCTTAACACGCGTCAGTGTCTACGTCTTATCGTTTGTCCAAGATACCGCAATGTACCTATGAGACGTATACGCGACCGCGGAGTGCGTTGCGTAGACGCCGCTGTAGAATTTTTATTAGTTATAATTAATGTGTTCACAGTATATATTGTATTACCTATACATAGCTCAAACACTTAAAGTCACGAGTTCCATACCAAAATCGAAACGGAACAGTAGACTGGACATTTGATGGGATAATAATGGATTGAATTAGTATTTTTAATTCACTATTATTATGCAATTATTTTGTATTTGACAGTTTGAAACAATGTACAAAGAAAAGTACAAAAGTATATGTACTAACCTACTGGTAATTTAATAACTATTTAGTATGCATATTTCATATAGATATGTTATATTAATATAAGTTGCATAGTTATCATTTTTCTACTAGGAATATCTATAGCTTGAACTTTTAGAACTTTACCAAATACTCCTTCACCAATTACCTGGTCCAAAATAAGAGTCGACTACTTGAAACTCGAAATTGAGGGTCAAAGTCCTGTTAAATAACGTATGATAACAATCGTGTAATAATAATGTCCATTGTGTTGTATTTATCGTACTTATAGTAAAAGTATCTCTATAAGGTACTGGGCTGGATTGACATTCTTCTTAATCGAAGATTGGCAACAGTTCCTCGAGTCTTCTGACGTTTCTGTTCGTTTTATTACTACCTACCTAAAATGAAAAACTATATTATCATTTGATACTAGCAGTGGCGTAATTGCACTTGCCCCCCCCCCCCCCCACCAGAAATGTTTGTGGGGGCAAAAGTATCATTTTTCCCCTCCAAATAATCCACATTTAAAAAGTATTCTTAACAAGACTGTTAACATAATATTATAATATTAAAATATTTTTTTCCTCAAATTACTTTATAAAAGTTTATATTTATTTTAGGGTTCTCTTGTTGAATGTTGACGTAGATATTGTCAGTGTTACTTTTATTGCAATAATCGCATTATCCGTGATTTGTGAACACGTTATTATCTTGAAATCGCGATTATCACTACAGGAACGGCCGAACGGGAGGTTAATTTTTTGCCCCCCCCCCCCCCTAGATTTGTATCTGGATACTAGTACACAACTATCATAATAATAATATAACTAAGTAGTGAAAACTAAAATTCATCTCTTTCTGCCATAATACATAACAAGTCTAGTTGTTACAAATGCAACTACTATTACTATATACGACTATTACCATTACTGTCGCACAAATTTCCAAAAGTTTCTAGTTCAATATTTAGTGAATAAAATATAATATCGCGAGGGTAAAAATATAATGATAATAATCATATGAGTAATTAAAATGCTATGATTATGTGTAATAGATGGGCTATACTTGGTGTGTGCGCTAGTCATTACGGATTCATTTTGGATTTTTTGAATTTTCAACGGTCCAGCGTGAAGTTTAGTTTCACACATACATTTTACAATTGCTTCACACGTACCTACGTTCACCCTTAGCTCCCGAAATCCCAGTTTTACATCTAATTTCCAGCGCTAAATAATAAGTACTTCATCTTCATTAAAATAATTTTGTTAGAAAATACATATACTATATAGTAACTAATACTAAATTAAAGTTATAATTACTGGTATAGTCTTTTATGCAAAAATGCCTCATTTTTTCCAGGCCATCACAATTTTCATCTAGACAGTTATTGATATCCGGATTCCAGGGTACAAGTTGAATAATTTTCAGTGTACATAATATTGGGTAAGGGTGATACCTAGGTTTAGGTATACTATAACAGTATAGCCTTAGTGATACTTTGAAATGGTTCTGTGAAGATTTGATTAAATACTACCTACCACCCATTTCATTATCTATGAACAAATTGTGTTGTTAACGTTTAAATATTATTATTTAGGAGTACACGTGCCGTATGCTATCTACCGGTATATGCTATCTACAAAAAATTACTACTTGTGTGGTATGCTATCTACGCGAAAAAAATGTATTCTTAACTTACCTTTCATAGGAGCTTGTAGTTTTACAGTTGTTGTCATTGAAATTATAATCGTATTATACAAATGTATCTTTTAAGTCTCTTCAAAAACTTTCCAAGATTCGATCGGATGGACTGAACTCCACTATACTTCCTGTAATTGCCTTTCGAGTAGGTTTTTTGCACCACGTGATCTTATATTACATTTCACTTTTACGTGTCTCCATAAACACTCAATTGTTTGTGTTCGAGCACCTGTATTTAGGAAACGGTAAGTAAAAATGTAATGTAAGTGACTAATCATAAATGATTATAGTTATTTACAAGAACTCCATTTATTATAATTCAATCGTGATATTAGGTAAATAGTATGGACTATCATAATAACAATATGAATGCACTTATAGTAAAATTATTAATAATTATGAAAACAGTATGAAAATATCATCTAATATCTATCCTATTGTATCTACCTTGGTCGAGCACGAGCATTGTGTTTTCAATTTTAACAATTATTTAGTGACATTTTGATTGATTATAAAAAACTTTAGAATTCAATTAAAATTCTGTTTAAAAAAATATATAAAAATGTTATACAGTATAAGTTATACTTTACACACCCATCACACCCGGCTGTTCCACATGAAATATTATATATGTGACTTGGCGCTGCGCAGTAACTGAAACGACCGCTGTCACTAGTTCTCGGATGGGTGACCACCCGGGTTCGTAGTGCGCAAAAACCTTACCACACATAGGTACACGTGTTCCTAACCGACCGTAAAACCATATAAAACCAAAAATATATACTTAGTCACTAAGTCTTAGTGATACGACTTACTTTGCTCAGAGTAGTTTTTCGTATGTAATAGTATATATCATCAGATTATCAAATTCCACACATCTTCATTACACTACTTAATTACGAGGTACATTCGAAATCTACTATACAGAATACCAAATTATAATTTATTAATTCCAAGAAAATTATGAAAATCAGAGAATTAAGATCAGTGTGCATACAAATCTATTGTTATTACTTATTACGTCTTATAATTATTACTATAATTAAATCTTTTGTTTTAACTTTGTTTTTGGCACCTACCTAATTGTTATTATTTTATTAGTTTATAGCTATCATGTTATAATTTTACATTTTGCTGTTGCGTTAATACCCAACTCCTTTAATTTTAGTTTCAATGATTTGAAACTTAAATATATTATTGTGAATCTGATTTTTTTGAAAATGTTGAGCGTTTAGCGTTGTTATTAAAAATGATATAATTTAATAATTAATATTATGATCAATTTGATTTAAAAGCCAGATACAAACACTTTGTAACTATTATGTATGTATTCATATTTATTCCTATTGATAACCCGTATTACCTTCAATTGAACTGAACAGTATTATAAATCCGGTATCCTTTCTTCAATATTTTAAATAAATCTTCTACGATTATTCCAGGATACGGAACCGCTCCTAAAGTGAATAATTCCTCAAGTTAGATTACAAAACTCCAAAATCAGATCTACAATTGTATATATGATTTTTTAATGATTCTGGGTACCATCCATTTCAGTGGAACTATGATAAATGTACGACACTCTATCGAAGGGGTGAAAACCACTCGAGATCGCATACAAATATATTATAATATCTGTAGGACGTCGTGGTCGTCGTTGTTGCACCGTTACATAGTCATAAGTAGGGTATAATAATATTTACCATGAGGTATTAGTATTATTATGCATTTGATCGATGATTTGTATGCGCATAATATGACCATAATATATGGTTAATATATGTATATTGTATATGCTAGTAACCAGTAACCACCATACAACTGAATACATATAATATTATTTTGACGTGAATTTCGTATATTACAGTTCTAAACGTATAGTTTTGTTTAAACCGTAACTTTACCTATGCCTATTGTAATTCAATGTAGATGTGTATAGCGAGTGAAGAGAAATACAATTATATTCCTATCAAATAAAAACCATTCCAATCAAGGGCGGATACAAGGGGGGGGGGGCAATAGGGGCAATTGCCCCCCCCGTTCACAAAAAAAAAAGTATTAAATATTCGATTTTGTAATTGTGACTAAAATTTTGTTCGTGTAAGTTATTGAGAGAGGGTTGTAATTGTATTTACCATGAACATTTAATTATTTTTCAATCCGTGTGAAGAAAGACTGTCAGGATTAGCGATTATTTATTGTCATAGAGATGAACATGTTGACATAGATGAAGTCATAAACGTTTTTTCAAAAAATAACAGAAAAAAAGATTTTGTAATTTAAAACATTTTATTAATTTGTATAAATATATAAAATAAACTTTTTTCATATATACTGAATGTTTCGTATATTTAAATGTATGTAAGTACATTAGGTACCTAGTTAAAAATTAAAATTAAAAGTAAGTGTATTATAAAACAGTAAGTCCCGTCATAATCACCAGTATGACTGATTTCTGTACACAACTAATGTCTACTAATAATTAGACAATTCCTATGCCTCACTATTCTTATTAATTAATTGTATTCATGTATTCATATATATATATATAGCCAGGTTGCCCCCCCCCCGTTTAGGATCTCTGTATCCGCCCTTGATTCCAATAGGTACACTGCATTGGGTTTTTAATTGGTTTGTGTGAGGATTCCTGCGGATTCCGATCGATAACAAACATCGGATCCTGATAAATACAACAATATCATATTAGATACAGTATACTTGCAGCCATTGATAAAGGGTTTTATCATTTGGGTACTCATGCTGAAACTAAAAACTTATAGTTATTCACTCCGAACCAATTTATTACACGAAAAGGAAAAAATATTACCATGTTATCGATTATTCCGGATAGTTGCACAAGCATAGTAGACCTGGGCAGGATTTAAGTCAGTTGTAATTGTCCACCGTGATTGGCCTAATTAAAAAAAAAAAAAAAACGTACAACCAAACAATTTAAATGACGTGAGTATAGATGCCGTGGAATTTTTAAATTATTTCCTCTAATATATTATGACTTACATTAAGTAATAATATAATTATCAAAAATCATATTTTTGAATTGGTAGACAGGAAAAAAAATTATGAAACACTGTAAACATAATACGATTATACTATTATTATGCGAATAACTGCGACCCTATACACGATTTGAAAAAAAATTATATAATGTGTTATATACATCTAAAATACATCAATTTTCTCGACCCACGAGGTAGATGATGAAAACGTTTAATATAGTTTACATCACATTACTATATCGTTACTATATTATGTATATAATATGTGGTATGCACATACCGAAATACGACATCATATACCGCAGGAACGTTCAATGTCGTAAGTCGTCGTCGTCGTCGTCGTCGCCGCCGCCGCCGCCGCTGATCAAGGTCGACGCCGATGTTATTGGGGGCCGTGGAGGTGGTGTGCTGTTTTTTGTTGCGCAAGAACTGACCGCTGGACCATATCATTATTATAATACACATTATAAAATCACAAAGTTTTACGTATTACATACACGCACACAAACCAATATCGCACACGGGACCGCCGCTGCAGTTTAAGTGAAGTGTTTGGGAATCGATGTCATATGGCACCACCACGCACATAATAATATTATGGCTTTCGCGAATTCCTCGCAAATTATCGGTGTCCTCTGAGAATGTTTTCGACACGACCACTGGGCGGCGGTGACGCAATGTTTGTTTTTTTATTTTTTTTTTGCAACAACTCGTGTAGGTGGTCTTTACTCGTCATCCTCTCTGCAGCCCCTATAGCTCCTCGTGATAATCCTTTAGGGGCAAGTTACTTGCCACGAGTAACCCCCATCTTACTCGGATGGTACGGTATTCAAAATGCTCGGCGTTCAACAAAGGTTTATGTCAATTTGTTATCCACCAACCAATCAAATTATAGGATTATAATACGCAAACGTATAGGTATTATTACAATGTTTATACGGTCTGTTATTTTTTTAGAAACAATAATATTATCCTCACTAAAATTAAAAGCAAAAAAAAAAACCCTATAATAATTAATAAAAAAAAATAATATCTACGATTCAATCACAAAGAAAAAACTACAAGTTGACAGGACAGGAATTCATTAAATAATAAGCTGAGAAATACTGAATTTTATATTATCCGTTAACATCCACTTATCTAAGTTTTTATTACTGATAAACTAGGCACTCGTTTGAATCTAGTTGCTACCTTAGGAGGACAAAAATAAAAATTCCCTTTAGGTAGTTTTTAAAAACGTAGAGTAAAACAAAAAAAAACGAGATTTCTTACGCGATACATGTTTTCAAAAAATTTGCTTCTGTTTTTTTTTTTTTAGTGTAATCCAAAAATGAATATCCCTAAATGTTTCCTTTTTATTGATATTATAAGTTATAAGCATCAGCGACTATGGCCATTACCTTATTGTTGGTGGGTTACGGTTGGTTGAGGAACACATATATTTGGGGCGAAGATTCGTCACTATAAACCCGAGTGGTCATCCATCCGGGCACTAGTGACTCCGGCCGATACTTGACCTCAAAACACGTCAGTGACTGAGGCCAACCACCGAGCCACTGCAGCCGTCCCAAGCTAAATAATGTTTACGAGACCATTTTCCAAACATGATAATATTTTCAATATATTTTAAATCTTTTTTACCTGATGATAAATGTTTAATTTTTTTTTCAACTATCGTCAATAAATCATTTTTCACATAAAAATACAGAGGAACGATTTAAAATTCTGTAGAAATATTTCCAAAAACGTTAATAGTTTTTGAAAAAATTAGTTTTACTGCGTTTAAAATAATCGTCCATTGTACTGAAATGTGTTACAGAAACGCATAAGTTTCAGAACTAAGTACCTACCTAAGAAACGTTACCTTTCGCGACACGTTGGTAGGAAACCTAAACGTTCATATTGTACATTATATTATTCATAACGATACATATTATACATAATTTTATACGATATACAAATATTACTGCAATAGATTGTTAGGTATTCATTATTCGTATTGTATCAAGATCTTCCCAAACGCGTGCACTGTTTTAAAATTATAATACGTTTAATGTTTATTTATTGCTTTTTTACACGAGTATAGAATATATACCTACCTATAACGCGTTTTCGTGTTTTTTTTTATTTTTGTTTTTATTTTGTAAACCTTTGCACTCTCTAAAATGATCTGTCACGCATTACTATTCGTTTCGGTGATGTTATTCAAATTCAGTTTTTTTTTTTTTTTTCGTAGTATCGAGAACCGGAGGGGGTACTGCGTTACCATTACGTCCCCTCATTAGCATTACGTCTCCTCAGTTTACTATTATGATTATTATTATTATTATTATCACATTTTTAGGATCCGAGCGGAGCAAGGAAGCAATAATTGATTTTGCAACTATGTTTTATTATTATTCTGATATTGAGTATTTTATACAGAGTGATTCACCAAGCATGATCATCCCTATTTTTCCTTTTATAATGAATTTATTCAAATTCTGATTTTTGAAATTTTTAAAAATTTCTACTGAAAAATCATTTTTTCAAATTCTTGAATGCTTTTTACGATACTAAAGTTAACTATTCTTAACTCCTGTATCGATTCAAAATTCTATTTTCAAATTCCCCATCCCTTCCAATATAAAATATTTAGTGGATAAATATTTGAAATTGTGTATGTACCTTATTAAAAATTTGAACGAGTATAGTTTTTCAGCAATTAAAATTTTTGTACTTAGGATAATAGTCCTTGAAAATTGTTTTTGAAAGTCAAGGTAGAGCTTTTGGCGCTATCTGTCATAACACCCGTGTAAATTACTGTCTTCGCTCAAAATCGATTATCATAGGTATACAAATGATTTCATATCATTGAATTCAAATTTAACATATCCACTTCAGTTACCCAAGCGAAAACTAAAGTACAGCAGAGCGATACCCACCTTTTTTTATTTTGTAAACCCAAGCAAAATATTTTTCCGAGAATTTCTATATATGTAATTAACTTAGGTGTAAATAGCTTCTAAGTTCATACTAGCAGAGTAGCATACACCAATATTCATTATCACAATCACCAATCAATTTCAGGGAATGACATGCATTAAAATAAAACAAAAATTGTGTGTTGCATTATTATGTCATCTCATTATTTAAAATCATTGAATACATTTTATTACCAATCATACCTATACTATTTAAAAAATAAATTAACTACTTAATAAAAAACAATGTATACATAACAAAATGTTTAATATTAATGTTAACATTTGATAAATATGAAATAATATCATCGAAAAAATTTTAATTTATTTAATGTATGGAATATATTGAGAAGTCATAATTCATTACTTTCTTATGAATATACCTTTAGGTCTGCATATTTTATCACTTCTTATAATAACCAGGTCAACATTCAATTTCACAAAATTAAAGAATTAATTTCTAAAGAATGCAAATTGTGATCGATTAACTGGGCATTGAATAGGTACAATTAAATCAGTTGATTTAATTATATCCTTTCATGAATATTAAAAAAAAAAACTCCTTCAGCATATCTGAATACATTAATTCCATACAGGAGTCATCACTCATCACTATTCATCAAACAAATGTTGTTCTATAAATTACAATAAATCAATGAAATTATAAAAAAATTAACATATGTATAAAATGTCACGCACAACATTTTTTTCTACTAACTAATTATACCGTTATATAGGTAAGTATCAACAAATCATGTTGATAATATATACGACGCACGCGATCAACAGTAGGTATAAACGTGGTAATAGGTATTTATATCTGCAGGTATGCGAATTACTAAGAGCGACGGGCGCACGCCGGTTCGCGAAGAGGACCTCCAGCAAAGGCTTCTATCAACAAATGAAATGGCATGATAGGAGCTGCGAGGGAATAAGGCGAGGGGGCTTGCTCTGCTTATCCGATATCGGCCAAGCCAGTTGTAAAACTTAATGAACACACTCAGGGGTCGCCTGGAGTCTACACATGAACACTACCGATTGCTATGGAAAGTAGTCCCCGGCTTCCCGAGAGTTTCGTAAATTGTTGTATGTCATTAACTAATTAATAAATGAAGGCGATGTTGCCGAAGAATTCGCAAGAAGTTCCGACAACATCGTGACCACAAGAAAATAAAGAAGGTATTTATAAACCTGCCTTTGATATATTTTTGAGTTTAGACGTTCAAATCCTCTATGGGAAAAAATGATTCGTATATAAGTATATATAGCTATATTTAAAAATGTGTTAATTACTATAAACAATAATATTATGTACTATATAGTGCACTACTGTTAAACCGTGTAAACACTGCTATAGTATTTATAATATTCTAACGTCTTGTGTAGGCACTGGTCGTAGCAGTCGATAACTTGCAGAACGCTTCGATATAGACCCACGTTATTGTAAGGCTAATATTCTTTGAGCTAAACTTGAAATATTTTAGTATTTTATTCGTGTACTATGCGCTATACTATGCCGTTTCGTTGCGTGCTGTGCCTAAACGCGTGTACACGAGAAGAGAAAAATATATTCGTATTGTCTCACACGATGCAGAAAAGTGCGCGCGTGATTTTAAATATTATTATTTTTTACCATAGACGTATGTACACAATCGGATCTTCCACGATAATCAATAACGTCCGTCGTATATGGGACGAAGTTTTATGTCACGAACCAGAGTCTGTGCAGCTTTCTTGTACGAACTCGCGGCATGGCGTCGATCTCTAAGCGCAGTGGAAACATCGACGTGGAATGTGTAGATCCATTGGTAAAATACGAAAAAAAAACTTTTGAAAATGTCAACGTAATCGTCAGACAAATCAGTAAAATCCTTTCATGGTGGAGCTGCAGCATACTATATACGAAGGTACAAAGGTACCGTCGAAATGTCAAGTCCCTATAGCTATTATAGTTTAGGCTCTATACGTTGGTCAGTAAGGGCACGTTTAATTACATATAGAGAATATAGATAATATCAATATATTATTTAATGTTATCATTACAATCGATATTACATATTGCTATAGTATTTGTACGTTCATAATATTATTATTATCGTATTTATTTACAAGACAATAGAGTAACATAAATTTAAATAATAATATCGTACGATATTAATAAATTGTACTCGTATACCTTCAGGCATAGCGCCGAGTGACAATATATTCACACATAAATATAATGTCTGTTTGGTCGAACAGATTTTAAACCAACACATATTATCATTACAACATATTAAAATATAAATTCCGTTTCCGCGTTAATGAGTTTCGATTTTATCAAGGATCACGCACGTCGTACAGTCTATACAGTGACTTTACAGACATTCCGGCGGAGTTTTCCGGTTTCGTTCAGGGACCGTCGTGGTCTCTCGACACTAATAATAACATTATGTTCACCGTACGTGTTAATATATTATTACAATAGTGACGGGAACCGTTCGTACCTGCGCAAACGACAAAGACGGCAGCGGCGCGATCGCCTATAATATACACACGCACGTACGGCGGTCGGCGGACGTACCACGCGGCTCCCGCACTAAACGCGGTATAATAATATTATAATAATAGGTATATAAAATAATATAATATATAAACTCATATAGCTCACGATTAACCCCGTTTGACCCGCGCGGTAATTACCGCAAACACAAGACCGCTGCGTGCGCGCGACCGCCGCAGCTTTTTCTCCTATCCGTCCGCGCGGACGTGTATTATGTATACATATATATTATATATATATATTTATATATATATATACCAATGTTCTATACACCGTGAATTTGTATATATATATATATACATATTATACTCACCGCGGTCTCGGTAAACAGTACAACGACATAATACATCCCATACGGGCGAGCGTATATTGTTGTACGGGTGTACCTTATATATTATTATAATATAGCGTTTATATTATTATATTGTGCTGCACACATAGGTCCTTGCCGCGGTCCGCTCTCTCCGCCGCCGCGGTCTCTTTGTGTTCGAGTATTTTCTTCTTGCGAATATCGCGCGGCTGGTCTCACCGGAGGGCACGCGCGCGCGGCCATCGTCGTTTTCGGCGGTCTCCGCGCTGATTTATAACATGGTTACCGCGGCGGTAACCACCCGGCGCCTAGCCCCTCCCAGCGTGAGCCGCACCCCGTCTGAAAATCCAAACGGCCGAACCGCACCCGCGCCCGGCCGGTGGTCGTCCGACGGTAGTTTTGACATAATTATTTATTCAATATTTATACGCGTTTCAGCAATTTCCGTTCGCCATCACGTCTGTACTCTGTACTCGCGTTTCTCTATAATATATGCATGAATAATAATAATTATTGTTACACGACGATATCGTAATATAATTATTATTTATTATTATTATGAGTAATTATAAGCAACCGCGCATATTATCCATATCATTTTTTATATGGCTGAAGCGGTGGGCTATCCCATTGTCGATTTGTATACCAGGGGTTTCCAACCTTTTTCGATTCTTTCGATTTAAAAAAAAAAAATGTTTAAACGACTCTGGTAGTGATAATAATAAAACAAACACATTTACATTGTTTACTGCGGATGTGGCTTCCTTGAGCGGCGAAATCGGCGACATCCCTGGCATCCGCGACGTACACGTTTAAAACACCTGACCTACATATTGTACCTTCGATATCCATTAAGAGTTATGAAAAGTTAAAAAATGTAGTATGCATTATTTTATCAAATTTGACCGGTTTAACAATATTTAAAGTTATAGTATATAATAATATGATCATCAATCATGACAGAATGTAATTCAATTTAAAAAAAAAAAAAATTTGTTGACCTCTCGCAGCGTAATATAGTGATGTCGGCAGTGACTTAAATTACTATATTATTATTCTAGTATTTTAACAAAGGGTGTAATATATTATGGAGTATTAGACAAGGGGTGGGTGTATTTTAATAATTTTTAGATACCTACACCTTCACTCTTTGACATGTTACATCCATGTATAATATTATATACTATTATATAGATATTGTGTGTACGACGACGAGAGGCCGTCACGAGACGCCAATTATTACGACGTCGTACGCGCGTGCGCGTTTCTTACGGACTCGGTGGATACCTATGCGTTATGCCGAGACTAGAAACGTCCATAATTTATAATATATTAATGCATTTTCTATTCCGACGTCGTCGCCTTCGTTCGTGTACACATATTATGTTATATTATACATTTATACTCATTGACGCGAGTGCGGCGCGCGTAACGACCGGGCGTGGGCGTGCTGTATGGGCTCATCGTCGTGTGTGCGGAGGACGTGCGAGACAAAAAGCGAGGAAAAACGAGAACAACCGAAACGTAATTATACCGCGGTTACTGCACGGTTGCGGCGCGGAAGAACTGACCGACGCGGCGTGATTAATAATGATAATAATAATAATGATAATATTCTCCGGTCGCTCGGAATAGGCGTGACGATCTCGCCGAAGAATATACACGCTCGTGCGGTATTACGCGGAGTGTTATAACTATATTTGGCCGTCGTGATTTCATACTTATAACAAGTTATATAATATTATGATATTATTATTGTCACTACGCAACTGACGTCGTGGGCATCGTCGAAAAGGTCGCCAGAGACCGGTGCGAGGTTCCCCGTGCATAGGAATCCACGATTGCATAGGTTTATCAGCTTCGGTTAATTTATAAGTATGCTCATGGCGTAGCTCATTATTATAATAATATGTGTAATTGCCGATTCCAAATGAAATTCGTTTGAGAGGACGAGAGTCTGTGTTTTATTGCCGCGTATAACGTACCGAAATATATGACGTACGCGCGTTCAGCAGTTCTGATTTTGTGTCGTTAGCTCTATTATTACAGAGTGCATTTACCCTATATTATGAAACTTAAAGGTAAGACATTTATCTTCGTTCTCTCGTTGGGTTTTCACGATATTTCAAGATTAAACGAGTTGCTAGCATTTTTAAACATTGACATTTTAAAAACTCATAACATAGCTTGCTTAATAAAAAAAATATCGTGAGCATCCAACGAGAGGACACAGATAATATTCTTACACTTGAGTTTAATGACCAAAATTTGGTAAATTTATCCTGGTATAACAAGTAACAACACAACATTTTAATTGCAGAACGCAGATTTGCTACGTTGTCCGTTTGTATAAGACGTAGACAACACAATATGTGACCGAAATTAATCTTAAGTTAGAGTACATATAGGTATATTGTTAAGTAGGTAGGTGAGTTCTGTTATAAAATCAAATCTTTATTATGATCACAAAATTATTACATTATTATATATAATTGTGCATAATGTTATACACATACTTCAACCTTATAAGATCAAAGCGGCACGTGTTAAGCTTGTCTTAATGAAATGCATAACTTAATAGAGATAACAATATTAAGGTTAAATACAATAAAATTATGAGAGGCACTCGTTAAAATAAATTTGAATATAAATTAGGGAACCCGATGTTCCATAAAAGTGTAACATAAAATATGACGTGACACACCGACACGCCATATCGCATCATCGTATTATATTATTATAATATATTATGTGTTTATATGTCTGTATTTTGTTGTCAGTTAAGTTTTTAATTCGTGTAAGCATTGTCATTTCAGACATTGATTGTGTAACGATATTATATATAGAAGCGACATTTGTTTTGATTCGATTCAAGTATGAAATCAACAAATATTTTACACGCTTGCGGATATCTCGATGCCCTATTGTACATAAATTGCGCTGGGAGATAAACCTAGAGGTATGTGTTGGCGTGTACATTATTTATGCCAGCACCTCATACATATATATATATATATATGTAGGTATACTTTAGCTATCTTCGTGCATTCCAAAATACACATATCTGGTTTGTATTTTTTGTATACCAATTGAAGCCAATTCCATTTAAATACCGAAAAATATTATACCTGATATCATTATCATACAATTTATTACAATTTATATGTGAATCGAGAATATTTTCGATGTATTTTCCTGGCACAAAAATTGGTGTAGGTATATACACGTCATAAATCTGTGATAAATCCTCCGGCGCTAAAGACATTGTGTATAATTCGGTTGATAATCTAAAAAAATCTGTGCAATTGACGAACACCGATTATTCCATGCCTAATATGCCGCTTTCTGATCGATTATCATTACTAAACGTTGTGCACCAGCTGCAGTGATTATAATAATATGGGTGCCTACCTACGACGTTCTTTTATACTATATACCTACCTATTTTAATATTATATATTATGCGCCGTCGCTGCTCAAGATTTTCGAAACGCCTAGGCCCTCCTAGGCCAATTATGTGCGTTACAGAGGGGGGGGGGAGCGATTGCCGGTTTCCCCGAGCGCATGGTTTTTCACCTCGTTGACCCACGCGTGTGCAGGTTTTTCACCTCCTTGACCCGCGACGATCCTGAGATATGCGTATTATTCGATGCTGCAAAACGACAATACGCGTTACGTGCCCGTGTTGGGTGCGCGCATACACTATATACATATAGGTACGAGACATGATATAATAATATTATATTGTTATATATTATTATTATTATTATTATAGCACGCGTACTATTATAATAATTGTCACTTGTACGCCCGCGACGAGATATCGATCGCGGATTTCCGAGACCCGATTTCGACGGGGCGCTCGCCCACGAAGATTAATATAATGCCCATAGGTTATGATATATAATAATAACATGTACTATATGCATATGCCTGGCGTACGACGACACAATAATTGGAAAGTCCCCGCTCCGACGTGAAGCCACGAAAAGGTCACGTCGTCTTCGGTCGCCGTCCGTCGTACGCCGTCGAGCAGTAGTACAATAATATGCGCATAATTGAACTATCGCGTACCTATATGCGTTACGATAATACATTTTAAACAAACATGATATAATGAAATGTAGGTACAACAATTATTATATTATGATAATATAATACGAGACTGCGGCGGCGAATAAAATAATAATAATAATAATAATAATAATAATAATAGTAACAGGACGGACCGACACGAGTCTTAAATATATAAAAACGCATTAAATATATATTTATGTAAAGGCACCTCTGCGGATCTACCTCACAATATCATAGTATACCTGGCCGGGCACCATCGCGGTCGTCGCCGTACTTAAATCCTGCCGGCGTGGGCGCGGGCGAGCGTGTGCGCGCCAATTGCCCGGGTGATTGATTGGCCGAGCGGCCGGCGGGGAGCCGACGTCGTGGCGTACCCACCTGCGGTTCCATTCAACGCGAATATAAATTTGAAACGACCAAATAATAGTAATAATAATAATAATAATAATAAACCACGAAATAGACGACGATCCGACAACGCACAGCGACGACGACGGCGATACTATAATATTTATTAACATCGCATTATGTATAGCATATTATAATATTATCATAATAGCGTGTACCTACCTACCTACGGCCAGGGTCCGGGTTTCATGTTATCGTTTTTAAATATTTTATGTTGTCATTACTGTAAAACAATATAGCGGTGTGCTCGAAATAAATCCGTTTTGCAAATCGGGGTGACATCATTACATCAATTCTGAAATATTTATAATGCACATATTTTAGCATGTATTTCGTATATTATATGGATGGGCAATAATTTTTACGGTTAAAGTGCAAATTTCAAACTTCGAACGCTCTATTCCGCATTTAATAGCTATACCTACTTGAAACTGTATTATTATTTAAATTATTTTTTGTTTCTAGAGAAAACTGATGAGTTGATAATAATTTATGAAATGAGAATAATATGTATAATAATTCTATTATAATGCTGCAGAATTACCAAGGTATTATGCGATAATTGGTATTGAATGTAACCTATCGGTAATTTTACCATCGTAAATTATATTGCATACCTAGTTTGCATTTTTAGAGGATTATTGGATATTTGTTCATAAATGCATATGACATGCGTATTTAATATGCTTTTAGTAAATTAGCTATTTTAATTTAAGATAAATACATTTTAGTAATTTTAAAGGAGAAAAAATCGTTGACAGTGTATCCTAGAAAAATATTATTAAGATATTGTCACGTTTGCAATATACAACATGAGATCCGGAGCACGTATTATAGATAAGATATTAACAACAGTATACACCACATACACCCGCGTTCCGGCATAATATTTTGATTGTCTTTTTTAAAGTTTTTTGAGAGTTTTAGACATTATATTTTAAACAATCTGTAAATATTTGATTAAGAAAAAATAAATGTTATAAAATGTTGCATTTTGATTTTAAAATATTAAAATTATAATTATTTAAATATTTTTTTGTTTTTAATAAAATATCTAGTATCTTATATATCTAGTCTAAGAGTTCCGAAATTGTGTACCTTGCTACAATGGGTTGGTATAGTCAACCAATCCAGTCGCGTTATTAGCAGAACCCTAGTTAGGCGATTTTTGAGGCCTGGGGCTAATTTTTTGGTTGGGGCCCCTTATCTTCAATTATAAATTCAGGTTTTTGGCTAAATCGCTTTTATACATTCAATTTATTTTTTAAGATTATATATAAATTATACCATAAGTCTATATATGGGTAATTGTTTAATGTCGATTGATACAAATAAAACGTTTATGACTGTATTACAGTTATATGGGGTCCCGAGTCCTAAGTAGGTAGCTCTGGTGATCGGATCTGTTCAAAGCCGGCGGGGGGGGGGGGGGGGGCGGTATATTTATTACATTAAACATTTCGACCGCTTTCCCGCGTTCAACAGAATTTTCGTCGGGGGTTTGGGGACTTTCCTCCCGGATTTTCTAAATAACTCACATAATATTATGGAAATTAATAAAAAAAAATGATTTTATTATTTCATACTATATATTGACCGCGTGCATAAGACACCACACGCGCACACGCACGCGGCCATGCGCTTGCGCACTTTGGCGATGTATAATATATAATAATATACACGCTATTGTGCGCTCGTCAAGTGTCAACCCGAGTACAATGACCACACCGCGTTTCTCGCGTGTACGTCGCGGCGACCGAGAATTCCATTAGCTCTATAATCTATCATGAGGCCGAAAATAAAGTATAGAACATGGTGCTTCGTTCACGGACCACTGGTGCAGCGTGTGGGCAGCATCCCGATGGGTCTTACACGACCGCGATGGAGAATTATTCGGAACACCGACGGCGTGGTATTATTTCGACGGGAAATTCGACGACGACGTTCCAATGTGTTATTATATATTGTTATCGTGTTTGCGTGTCTGCCTATATATGGCTATATTATGTATTATGCTCATTTCCCGCATAATTATAATATTATCATATTGGTATTACGGCCTGTAGCACGTGGCGAAAATCGACAGGTGATTTTTTGCAATCGACGCGACGATATAGTTAAGCAACTGATTTTTTTAAAAAAGTTTTGCATCAAAATTGTTAATTCAAACGAATAATTTCTAAATTATTAAACTTGATGTTCCAAAAATGTACTTGAATACTGTACTCGTTTAATTTTTTATTTACATGCATCAACATTAAAAAAAAAAAAAAAAATAATAGTCTACTATATTACAATAATGAACAAAAAACTGATATCAGTATTGGATATTATAATATGCAATGGACGAAAACCTATCGTAGGATATTTAGTTAATTTATTCATTTTCAAAATAATAGCGACCTCTTTGATTTAATGAATTTGGACGTCCAACCTAAAAGTATAGGTACGCACTACATACGCTACCACAGTAGCTTAACCACTCCTCCCACTATGGGGATAGGTCATTCTAAAATTATTAACATAACGTATAATAATGTATACATGATAATTTGTTATCGATAGTTTGTGATTGTAACCTTAGTAAGAACCACTTATTTTATTATTATTATTATTAGTTTATTTTTTAGCGAAATAAACTTATGAGATATTATTAAGTGAGTACAGTTTAAGACTTAAAATTTATTTTTAATAATTTTGTTGAGACTGGTGTTACAGGAGTCGACTGGCCCACTGTACTAGGGCATGGGACGACCCTTCATACTCGAACTGGTTTTTCCAGAACATGTATCCGGGACTCGGGCTTTGAAATCTATTCAGAGTCCCTGGAGATTTAGTTTGGCCGGATATCGGAAAATCTGAGTACGGCTCTGCCCTTCATTAATAATAGCGCCAAGGGACCATATAATTGAGCGGTAGCACGTCACCTTAAATCTTTATTATTCTCAAGTGTAATATCTGCAGAAATTCATGAATTTAATAATATAGTACTATATTATATGGTTATCCTTGATAATATATTACATTATTGGTGTATAGTTTACAGTTGACATTATGAATTATGATTCATGATATAACAGGACAGGTGTTGTTTTAAATTTAAATGTTTCAAAAGATAGTCTATTCGTATAGAGATCATTTACAAAGAATATAATCTATATGGATATCCATTTAATAATATATTACTTTCAAGGAGCTACGGATGACTACTGTATTCGACTATAAAATAAATACTAATTGCTCCTCTGAATTTGGGTCAGGTCAGTAGGTTCGTACAGGCCCAGTCCGCCCCAGCTTTGATACATGTTGGTGTATGTGTACTGTAGATATTTGACAGTCCATTATTATAAGGCACTAAGGCATCCGGTTAGGTTATATTTCGGTGTGTCGTTCTTCGTCGGATATTGTACATTACGATCGGTACATGTGAATATTTTGCACAGATCGGACGCGCATTATCGAAATACGCAGCTTGAAATAATAGCGCGATTTGTAAATAACATTTTTATGTAGGTAACTTTAATTTGTGTTATACGTTATTAAACTGGCATAGGTACTCGTAATATTATTACATAGTGTGCCACGCGCATTGGTTCTGTATAACCTTTTTCGGAAATCATTATCGATTTATGTATAGGTAACCCGAACGAGCCGATGCGCAGTCGTCTCTATCGACTAGAGATTTTACGTGGCGAAACCATATTATTATAATATACGCGTCCTGCACCGAGACCCAGAAACTATATTATAATAATAATATCTATACGCCTCTCGCTCGGCGTATTGACGTATTGTAATAATGATATACGTTCGTTACCTTGTATCGTTAACACACACACACACACACACACACACACACACACACACGAACACACTCCCAAGAGCATGCACTTGACTGCAATTTTTTTTTTTCGGCTGACCAAAACGCTATCGTTTTTCTCTATCAACCGTCCGTTGCGCAATATACAAAGGGCATAATGTCCACACGACGTGCACGTGTTCATTGTGCATGCATTATACGCGCACAGGTATCAATTTAGTCAGTTATTGTAATACACTAAATCGGCGGTAGTACTGCAACGTCGTTTGGGGGCATACAATATTATCGTATTTCCAAATGGAATATTATGACGACAAGCCGACGATACTGGCCGAGTGGTGCTGGTGCATTTTTGCATTATAATATTACGTTATGTCCCCGCGCGCGTACCTACATTATACCGGTAATGTTATATACGTGCACGTTGCACACGTGTTCGCATTTCGCTGCATGTGCATGTGCATGTGCATGCGCGCGTGTTTGCCCACAATATATAATATTGTAATACCCGACAATATTTATAACAGCACTTCCGTACGCCAAGACGTGTGGTTATAATTTACTACCTCTTCTCCGCCACGGACGTACAATGTATACGCATAGGTACAATAATTGTATGGTAAGACTCGATATTACGTCTGTTTCGTTGCGTTCGCGCGAACCGCACAATATTATTTACTCACAACAATAATAATATATAAAATAACCTATACATGTTGTTATATTATGGTCTCGCGGTAAACGCAAATCTCCGCCGGTCTAGAGTTTTGACTACAACACTGCAGTTGTACACTCCAGGCACCTGCACCTATATATATACACACGAAACGATATAGGACGTATCCGTATACCCATTGCACGCGGGGTGTGGCTGGCGGTATGCCCGCGGCTCGTGATGCGGGAAACGTACGGTTCGGCGAACGTCCTCTGGGCGATGTATTTCATTATAATAACACAACTTGCAACACTCGTCTTCGTCTTCTTCTTCTTCTTCTTGTTATTATATCCATACGATAATAATAATAATAATATAGATACACGACTTGTCCTTAGTCGAAAGCGGTCGCCCGGCGGAGATTATACGTTAAACGGCGATACGGTACTATCTACACAGTACTATCTGCCAGGCGTATAATGTGCGTATACGACCGCAGACGATCCGTCCAATTTTCTCCGAAGGAATTTCTGCGGCGCGCACTATATCGGACTTCGGATCGCGTCGGACTAGTTTCTCGAGTCGCGGGTACGATATTTTGTCAACACAATTTATGCGTATAAACGATGTCGTGTCCGCGTCGTTAGATTTATTCGAAATTATTCACGTCGAGTAGCGGGCCGCAGACGACTGGGCACGGCGGCGGTCGCTCGGAATAATATTCTAAAACGCCGAATATTGACCGTCGTATACATATACTGCATACGCACCTATATCATATAGTTATAGCGCTTATAACCGTATCGGTATGAGTACTATTATAGCCATATCTGTACATACCCACTGTGCGTGTTTCGTTTTATTGTTCTCCGCCGCACAATTCGTTATCATAACAAACGAGAAACGCACGAGAATTGCGTGAAATACGCTCAACTCCGAAATGTGGCGTGAATACGTTATTGTACCTATGCAACGTCACGAGGTCCCTCCCAGCTAAATCTATCGTCCGCCGTCCGAGTGGGTGATAATCACGAGTAAAATAATAATTCGTGTAAGAGCCTCCGTACAATTAGATTTTAATGGCTCGCGGCGTACGTACATCGCGCATGACATTATATTATTATAATATACAACAATATATTATATTATTATTATTATTATTATTACCGGGCCGAAACTCGTATGTATTAGCATACAATCGCCGCGGCAGGACGCGAGCCCGTCGTAAATTAAACTGTTAACGACGCACGCGCGCGAACTTCTGTACCATTATAATAATATATCGTTTTGGTTTGATTCTGTTCTTTGAAATTTTAGTTTATCGCCACGGCAGCCGTAGTTGACGTCTGAATAATACGTTTCCGTTTGTAAATCATAACATTCATAACTAACCGCGGCGACAGGCGTCGTCCGCACGGCACGTCCGGTGAAACGACTCTTCGACGACGGCTGTGAGACGGTTCGACGTAGTTATACCCATGCGCGGCGCATTGTAAAATGTTATTTTTGTTATTATTATTATTTATTCCATTCTATCGTTCGGTAGTGTACTGACATTTTCGAATAGAGACGATAGTGCCACGGCTATAATATCGCACCAACCGTATATTTTACGAGTCGTCGCGGTCCCGGCGGAGGCGTGACGCGCGTGTCAATAATAATACTCACCTATGTACAACTTCATTTAACCTATCATTTTTGGTCAAATAATCATATTGTAAGCTAATAACCATGATGTCGATGCTGTAACAATAAAAAAAAAATAAAAAAAATACTTACCTATATAACCGATAATCGCGATGTATTGCGCGTGTTATCTGCACAGATTGTGTAAAAATGTCTTATATGATCCGTGGTGTTATCGTCAGCGTTATTCCCGAATAACATAACGCGTGTCTAAACGGTTTTCACGACCGTGAGGATACCAATGATTTGCGTCGGTTTAATTTTCGTCTTCCGGTTTCGATAATAATTGCATACTTACATATACCTGATGATAATATTATTGTGCTCTGGGCGCCAGCAAG
Source organism: Metopolophium dirhodum (assembly GCF_019925205.1). NCBI lineage: Eukaryota > Metazoa > Arthropoda > Insecta > Hemiptera > Aphididae > Metopolophium > Metopolophium dirhodum. The sequence goes on from NC_083565.1 coordinate 11,027,283, forward strand.
TAGGTACACCGATCCAGATGATTCTCGTTACATCATAATATTATAATATTGTTGCATCAGATATATTATATACAATAAGTGATTCACCAAGCATGTTCGTTCCCGTTTTTCCTTAAATAATAATAACTTATTCGAATTCTGATTTTTTTAATTTTCAAGTATATTTAAAAGTTGAAAATCGTATTTTTAAATTCTTGAGATTTTTGTACTTCTCAAGCCTTAAAGTGTGTTATGCAGTGATACTAACTTCTGTTTTTAAAATGACAACCCATTTATGATGTAATGATAACAAATTTTACTATTTGTTGGATTATTTTTCGGAAAGTATTTATGTAAGACCTAACACAAATTTGAATTGAGAGTTTTTCAGTCATTAAAATATTTATGCTAAGGATAATAGTCTTAAAAATAATTTCATATAAATATGATATAGAATATAGATGCAATATTGAACCTACTATTATATTACTATCTATACTTCGACCATTTTCACAAAATATAAATATTGAAAGGTTTTATTAATTACTAAATGTCCAATTCACCATATACCTCATTTCTTCCAAACCCATATCATGGATCTATATATTATATCCTTAGTACACAAAGTTAAATAACTCAAATACTACTCGTTAGAATTTTGATTTTCATTATATGTCAACGTTTTCTAAAAAATATGAACTTAACATTGACAGAATAAAAGGAAGGTTAATATTTGAAAAACGGAAGTTTGTATTTCCATAGGACACTCCATAAGTATTACAAAAAATTAAAAAATATTGTCCTGAGTATATTTAAAAATCCCAAAAATTAAATTTTTAATAATTACATGATCAAGCTGACTGCTTTGTGTGTCATAACATGTGATACATATCAGACTTTCATTTATTGACCTACCATGTTATATTATAATACTCACCAATTTTCGAGATTAATTATTTATATCTAGGGAATTGCCTATGCCAAATACTCTAATAAAAATCCGTGTATCATATAATATTCATGATACTCATCAGCCCCGGTTAATGAGACTACTGAGTGCATATCATATGATACTCAAGTATATGATACTCAAGTATATGATACTTGCCATTCATGGCAAGATCGGTGAATTGGTAGGACAGCCAACTTGTCATTAATGAAAATACTAAGGGGTGAGAATGCTTAGGGTAAATCATCCTGTACAGGTACTGTTGAATTCGCCCGCAGGTCCAAGCCACGTGTCTATTCTGCAACACCGGCTATCCGACACGGTTACGAGATCGTGAATCTCTAAATAACAACAACAATAAATAATTATAATACTATAAGTAGCGGTGCCCGAGGTGGTTACGAAACCATCGCAGAGTCCGCAGTGTATACTGCGGCGGTGGACGTTGGATACGGCGCTATAAATACAGGGTGATCACATTTTATCGTCGAACGCACGCAACATTCATAATATAGTATACCATAACCCAACCGTACCTTGAAGCTACAGCGAACCTCGTCCTACCGCGGCCGGTTAGGTTAAGAACATCGTGTCGGATGCGTTCTGCAACACAATAATAATCACTCTGCGTTCACGTAAACTGTAAAAATAACACTGCCACAATTATTATCGTTGTTTAATAATATTATAATAATATATTTGTGGTATAGGTGAACACTGTATATAATAATATATAAACCAACTATACTATTACCGCGTTATCGTTTGGAGAGTTTTGTTTCGCTGTCGCCGATGTCGTTTTCCTTTACCGTTGCACAACGCGAAAACCGTTCCGCGTTTCTGTCAGACCACGGTGTAATAATACGATTATTATTATTATTATTATTTACATTGTACATTATATATTATACACGGCACAACGACGATGCGGTCGTCTCGCGCGACATCGGACCGGAACAAGTTTCGTTGTGTTCGGTGTATTATTATTATGCACGAGTTGAAAAAATAAACAGAAGAGAGATGGCCATCAAAATTAATTTTTTTAAAGGAAGTTTCAGAGAAAATATTTTTAACTCATTGTACCACAGAAGGCGAATCCACATTCACTTGCCCCTGTGTAAGAAAATGGCCACAACGAAATATTGATCAATACAATATAATATTATATGATTATAGAATAAATAGAAACAGTAGAAAGCAAAGTCTGCAGTGTAGGGATTTACATGCTAAATTATATGTAATGAAAAATGAAAAAAACTGCGTTTAAATTATTCCGTTTTATAAATTTACTAGAAATGATGATATAATATATGCTCACATGTTAACATTTTTACCTCAATGGTATGACATTTTCTGAACGTTTATTAATTCTTCAGTGGGTAGAAATGACATGACGAACTTTGACAACGCCAAAAAAAATTGAAATTCTAATTCTAAAGTGAGCATTCTTAAATTATATTCAACGTTAGCAAACAAATATTTTTTCTATGATCGAGTGACGTATCAATATACACAACTAGAATAAAATAAAATACTAATAAATGTTATTAAATAATAATATTAGTGTTTTTCATTGAGATGGGTGACGGACCTTCAATCATTTTTCAGCAGCACTAATGGGGATTTCTACACCATAGCATACAGTAATAATAGGTATACTGTACACAACATATTAACGTCGCCGTATTATAGAAAGGTATATAATAGAACATTTGAGTTGGTCGTGAAACTCGGTATACTATACCTATATATACTGTAGAAATAAAATGTTTCGCCGTGAAGCATCTTTAGTTGCTGATGATCATAATATATATTTATGCTAATGAAATAAATTTGAAATACGATTTTTGGTGTCTAATATGTCATATATCCTACTTAAAACATAATTAGCCAATTTATTATTTAGACGGGAGTACTGGAGCAGGGTGTATAACACGAGTATATATTAAACATATTACATAATATGTATACATATATATAGTTTTACCTTATAGGTATACCTTTATATACATATATATATATATTATATATTTATAATATATAAGTGCATATATAATGTATATGTGCAAACTTGAAGTATCCGAAGACAACCACGGTTAGGCACCGGTATGGCGGTATATATACGATAATAATACGAATAGAGTACCGTACGGTAAACTTTGACATTATAAAATATTGTAACGTAAATATTAAAACGTTCCGATGTAGGTATAAGTAATATTATTATTATACAAAATATATTATATTATGCGCATACTTATTCGAAATATGATACATGATATATTACTGCCAGTACTGCAGCAGACACCGCGTCTACGTTTGCATTAAATGGACTGTATATAGTACATATTTATTTTTTGTCAGTACATTTTAATTCGACAACAACTAGTAATAGGTACCTACTATATGCCAAGTGGCAATACCTAAACTATAAATTAAAGTGATATCTTCCACGCAACTGTGCGCGCGTTAAAGTCTCCGTTGCATCCGTCAGGTTCAGCATAAATACAGCATTAATACCTACATTATAAAAATTAAAAATACTCCTATATATTATAATATTATAGGATAATAATATTATATTGATATAAAAACAACATAATTATTGGATTTTTGTCGTGTACATATATTTTAATACCATTAATAGTTATAAAGTTGCAATATTGAAGATTGCACATTGTCTGCCATGTTGAAACCTTCAACCTAGGTGGTTGAAATTATCTGGAGTGGATCCGGCCATCCAGGAATGAACATAATAGGAGGCTAGAGGCAAAATATAGCTATGAACCTGTATTATAATATAGTTTTACAAATATAAATGAAATACTCGTATATATATATAGTTTTAAAAAGTGATGAACCTCATAAACATATATACTTATATATGTGGCTATATTATAATATTATACCTACCGATAAAATATTGAAAGTATACCTGCTGAGTGTAACAGATTAATTAATATGCGTAGTATTACAGTTGAAATTTGTAATAATTATACCTTTTTGCATAAGCGAGAAACGCGTATATCTTTGAAACAGTATCTAAGCTAGGCGAGCTCTGTATATTCATACATAATATACATTCGTCCCTGGAATTATTACGGCGTATATATAACCCATATCATTATCATATATACAACAAGACATAATAGTCATAGACTGCAATAGCGGGAAACCATCGCGGACGCGAATATATACATGCAGGCACGCGAATAACGACCGCGGAGGGAAAATAAAAATAAAAATCCAACACGGACGAAATAATAATGATAATAATAATAATAATAATATGTACATATAGTCACACATACAATATATATCTACATGCGTACTCCCACACGCACTGCTCAGCACTTGAGTATATATACGTTTCTCGAGGGCGAATTATTAATATCGCGCGCGGTGGAGAGAGAAAAAATTGAGATGTGTTCCTGCAGCGAAAACGGCATAAATAGAAGTTGGATGGGAACGAAAAAAAAATTGTATTCCTCTTAACCCGTGCACCGCTCTTAGGTACATAATATATACCTATATTATATATACACACGACGCGCATAATATTATTATTATTATTATTATTATCCTGTCCGGATCGCGCATACAGAGCATAAACTACGTCCCACGGTCGAAACGGCCGTTATTGCCGGTACAGCTACTATATTACAATATTATAGCTGCTGCGAATAAAAACGTATATATACATAATATAATATTATTACGATAATATACAGGCGCGTGTGTTATATTATTATATGAGTATATTCTCTATACGGCAAGCGTAATATAATATTTATGCGTGCGATTATTGAGCATTTTTTTACAATTTGTTTATTTTACATCATAATATATATACCTAATAATATATACACACTATTATACCTACACAGTATAGGTACATATATTATTATTTTTTAGTTACCGCAGATAAGAATGTATGCGTTATGTGTACGGGCTGCAGAAGATAAGAATATAATGTTATCATTACGTTTGATGAATGGCTAAAAGTGTATTCCCATATTATATTATTATTATATACTTTACTACGAGTTTACGACGTCCGCCCATGTGATGCTCTGAAGTGCAGTCGTACTATGATATATATTGTGGACTGTCCGACTGTGGTACGGAGCAGCAGCAGCAGCAGCCGTTAATGTTTTAGTAATTTTTTTTTAATTTCCATTATATTATACATCTGCGTCGTGTTTTTGTATTGTTATTAGCTAGTATTATCATCATCATCCGCGGTGGTTTCTTATCTTGCACCGAATATTTCGCTCGGTTATAATATACAATATTATAATGCATGGTACGATAATTTATTATAATATTATATTATATCGTCGCGATTTCTCACAAAACTCTCCGCCGCGAATGTCGTAATCATATCACCATCGCACTGGATATAGGTCTCATTCGATGTTAGGTTAAACTTTTTTTTTTCTGAATGGCTGCTATCTGTTTACACACGATGCCGTTATAGCGCGTGTGAATTTTTTTTTAAAAATGGTCAATATTGTTATGAGTTGTGCAACTCTGCAGGGCACTTCAGCGCACGCGAACTATACATTAAAACCGAGTTAAAATATTAAATACATTTTAATAAAGTTACATAATATTCGAATAACTGTATTACTCATAGACATTTTCAACATAATAAGTTAGTTTTTTATACATCTAACGGGTAGATTTAATATGAAGGTGATAAGTATTATGTCGAAATTACTAAGTTAAATACTATATAATATATTTTTATTTTTTTTTTAAATTTTTATAAGAAATACACAATCTATACTAAGAGCACAATTAGCGTATTTGATGAGAGTAAACAAGCAGGATAATACGGGGGTAAGAAGTCACCCATTAGCAACACTTAGCATGAGCTAAATACTATATAAAATATATTTCTGTGGTTATTGTGTGTTATCCAAAGTTGTTTTTTTTTTCATCAATCTCTGGCTTAAGATCCACATGCGTTGTCTCGGTCTTAAAAACGATATAACAAATGGTATACGTTCTGATTTCTGAATAATACATTTAACACTATTATGTTTAATATTATAGTGAAATAGTAAATATTGACCTATTATAAAATTAAAAGTAAATGTATTATCTAATAAATCTCGTAGTTTATTTTTTATTTTATTTTTATTATAAAGCAAGTTAAGTATGATCATTTTAAAATTATACATTTTTTTTATAAATTTTAAAAGGGTCATATTACTTGCATAGTTCAGCGTAATATTAACATAACAGAGTTGAATGGATTATTTAAAACGTACAATTTGGTATGTTATGCGTTTGTAAGACGGTGCAATGCATTCTACTGTAACGTCTTCTTAAGCATTAAAAAAATAACATAACTAACTAAGTTAAACTATTAATAATAGATAATTTATTCTTAACTTTTAACTTTTAACTAGGTATATTAAATTATCTTTTATAAAAATTGGTTAACTTGTCCAGGTTGTTATTGCATTTATGATTATGTTTTTATAACAACAGAGATTTCAAAAAAACTTTTATGGTAAGTTTACCATATTTAATACAACATGTTCATGTCGTGTCTATTCCACAACAAAAAAACGTATAAAGTGTAAACGATATTGAATTAATAACATGCTTATGGTATATATATATATATATAAGATATAAGTAAATAATAAGTAAGGTTTTGTTTCGAGATCGATGAGCGTACTGCTTATCGCAATATTTAAATTAAAAAAAAAAAAACCACATACGTTTATCACTTTATCAGTATAGAAAAACGTTTGACCTACAAAACGTTCAACGAATCTGAATTTCAAAATATTTGATGTTGTTTTAATAACGAGCAACGCGAATTACGTAATACAATATCGATTTTCTGTTCATCAATCGATACATGGAAACATCTTTTGAACGTGAGAACATCCATCGACGGTGAAATTGTTCTCACGATCGTATTTTCGATCGGGTACACCCGCCGAATCAACCTATTACAGCGGCTGCCGCAGAAAGTATAAGTCCTCGGCCGCGTTACGCCGCGGCAATATTAAGTGATTAAACACATTAATATTCCACGGTATGAAAATATAATAATATTATGGTACGAGCGGTGTAACTCTCCCGGGCGGACGTGTGTGCTATTATGGGTCGTAAAAAAACGCCTCCGAGCACCGCGGCGCGGCGACTGTGGAACTCGTCGCATCTCGCGTCGTCGCCGACCGCTTATAGTGTAACGAGCGTGTCTATACTACTGCACTATAACTATTTCATTTTTTTTTTTTCTTTCCGTAAACGTATAATTACCGTTCTGTCGTTGCACCGTTTAATCCGTCCGATACACGTTTAATGATAATATAAATAGTACGACGGGTACTATGGTCGATGAAATACGGACGGACGTACACCCGCGGAAGCGTCGGAGTATTATTATAATACACGCGGACCCGCCGCCGCGGCGTGATACGACTCCGAGCCTGACGCCGTCGACGACGTAGGTCTGACGACGAGTCGTCGTCGACGCCACTGCAACGATGTCGACGACGATGATGATGATGATGATGATAATAATAATCGGTGTGACGTGGCGGGCGAGGCGTTGGGCTGCCGGCCGCCGACGAAGGTGCGGCGGGAGTGGCGATGCGCGATGATGTTCAGTGGCGCGGCAAGCTCACGAAAGTGGCAAAAATCGGACACGATCTCCGAAGAAACGCTATATTATACTTTCTTGCAGAGTTCATCTCCGCGCTACTGCAGCAGCCGACGACGTAACACAATCGTCACCGTCCCGGTCACTGTGTATTACCTGCAGTATGCGTGCCTATATTATGATAATACGTATATTATATTATAAATAATAAAAATAATAATAAAAATAATAATAATAATCATAGTAATAATAATAATAATAATAATAATACGTGCAGCCTCGCCCGCGGTGTACGCAAGACGACGCGCCACTTGCCGCAGCGGTCGCGGAAGATGCTCGCCGGACCGTACATAATATGCAACCCGCAGGCTGGTTCGCGAATTCCAACGATGACCGCAACTCGACTGCTGCAGTCTCCGTGCGTGCGTGTGTTTGCGGTGGCCGCCGCCGCACTCGGGTTTGCCCAACTCAAAATCCGTCCACGATCGGTCGGTGGTTTTGGTGTGGGTTGTGCGGGGGAGGGCGATTTACTATGTGCCCTATGTTCTCTATGTGTATGTTATACACGAAGGTGTTATAATATGTATGTTCCACAACAATATGAGTAGGTAGGTATGTCAGCATAATATCATACACAGGTAACCCTCTAACCCTAACCCTCTATCTAAATCGGGGTGAAATTGAGGTAGGTTATAGGTAGGTACGGGGCGACTTTGATTTTCGACAAATTATTTGTTCAACAGTGGATGCAGTTTATTGCTGAACTGATTAACGAAAAATGATTTTTTTTTCTACGAATTAATGAGGTGATGCAGAGCCAAATTATTATCGATTGTTGATAAAACAGTTAGGTATATTGTTTTGTTGTTTTAATTGTAGCGTTATTTATCATTGTGCCTTCGATTTAAAAAGAAATATATAGTTTTCGCTTTTGAGTGCTGTAAAAACTTCTTCAGCAACATAATCAATGCATTAGTTTATTATGTTTATATTTTATATTAATACTTCACTATAGTCTACTGTGAATAAAATTCCATTCGTACTTGGTGTTTTTTTTTTTTTTTAATATTCATTATTCAACCATTACCAAAGTGAATTATACCTTATGCTTAGCTTACTATACATATATATATATTAATATAAAAGTGTATTATATTACAATACGACGAGATGATATCGTGAAATTATTCAAATCCGCGTTGTGTAAACACCGCGGTGGCAGACGCGGGGGACGGGCCTATATACTATAATGTGCGGGACAATATTCAATCCGGTCCACGGTATTATTATTATTATTATTACCGATTTAATGATGTATTGTTATTTTCGGGACGCCGGGTGACCCGCCGGCAGTCGTACTCGTATATTATAGGTATGATATTATTATTGTTGTAACAGCGACAACGAAATAACAATAATATTATTAATATTATATCGCCGCCCAGTGGTCGTTGTCGTTGAGCTCGGATTCCGCGGGGCTCCCGCGAGCTAATCGCGTCCGCACACGCCCTAAATACCAGCAGCAAACTATAAAGTATGCCTAACCTATAATATTAACGTCGCGCGTGCCGCCATCCCGTCCCGACGGACGACAACCGCGCATGCACAGTCGTGCCTGCCTGCGTGTATATATTATTTATTGTAATAATAATGATAATAATAATATGATATGATAATATATGATAATAATATAATGCGCGAGACGCACAGCCGCTGCGATCGCCATCCATCATCCATCGAACCGCTATTATAATCTCCGGGGATCTGTGCATATATTATCATAGCGGCGGCGGCCCTTCCTCCCGAAATAAAACCGTTTTTTTTCTTTCTTTTTTTTGTCGTACGCCCGTAATGCGCCCGTCCGTATTAATATATAGATATACGCGTTGTTACGAGTCGTAGGTACCTATATAGACGATATTAAACGCAGCAGCTCGATCTTCCTCCGAACGAGTCTTTACCTTATGAATTTACATCCTCGGCGATCCGACGAAGAATACAATATAATATTCATACTTTTACAATATTCAACGTTGTGCGTCTTCTTGTATGCGAATATTATTATTTGTTTTTTATCCGATCACCTCGTATGCTCTCATACGGTAATACCTAATATTAAGTTTTGTCTGCAGTACGCCGAACTCGGATGTACTTCTATTATTAAATGTACTTTTTAAAACGCCGATTTTTTTTTAGGCAAAACACGCCATTATAGGTTAAAGACCCATTCGTTACCCATTCGTAACATCAATACATTATGTGCGTGTGTTATGTTTAACTTAAAAATTAGGCACCTATCAATGTCGGAGTTGAAACTTCCACCATTTTTGGTGAACTTAAACACTATAATAACTAAACAACTCTAACATTTTGCTACTATATAAAGATATAATATCTTCAATATCCAAGTACTTAATTACATTTATATGACATCGTGATTATTTGAACCAATGAATAAAACAATACGGGTGACCAATATAAATATAAATACCAATATAGTATAATAGGCACTAAGTACTTATGTCTTTTGTTGAAAGATTCCGACATAAACAGCCAACGAAATTTTACCTTGCAGCGGTTTTAATTTATTGTTTTACCACAGCCATTTAAACCATATTATGAGTGTTCCTCTCGGGTTTTCTACTTTCATTCTTATGATTCAGAACTGCAGAGAAGATATACCACCTATATAATATTATAATAATATGCCACCGGCGCGCGAAGAGCGAATTATACATTGTACATATATAAGCACACTTATAATATTACATACAAATCGATCCGGTGGCGATGGCACGTGCACGCCGCTGCCGACCTGGATAACCTGCGATATTATTATTATGTTATTATCGCGTTAAGTGCGATTGTGTAAACTGTAAAAGAATGAAATGAAAAAATAAAATAAAATCCGAAGCGCGCCGGACACGGGGACGGGCAGAGTGAAGGGACCCTGCGGGCGTGTAATATATATATATATATATACATACACACGTACGCCGGACGGAGGGCGTTACGTCAGGCTGCGGCGGCTCCAGAACAAACAAGTATATAATATCATATTATAATGTACAGAGCAATAATATTGCATATATAATAGTAATAATAATAATAATATCATACACCGACTGCAGTGCCCCTCGGTGGAGGTCGGTCGGGTGAAGACGGGTCACGGCGAGAGCACCCGCGAGGTTGCGGGCGGCGTCTCCAACTCGCGCGAAATACCGTCCGGCACCGACGAACGGCCCGCGAGAATTCCGATAACGAAACCTTACGGATACGCGCGTGTTTATAAGATAACATTTTCGCATGGACAACTGCAGGTGGTGTATGTGTGTACCCGTACATGTGCAATGTGTATGTTGTAACTTGACGTATAAGTCGATCAAGGTTTGCCCCGATCCTTTCCGCCTCCGACGCCCCACCTGGCACTGTACCACAACAACACTCCGTTCCACCGGGACCATGCCGAGAGACACTTGGCTGGCTGACCTATCCCAACGGCCGAGACGCGGACTCTATTTTTTTTGGCACGGAAAATGTATTGTCGAACGACGTTTTAATATTTGGGATGCCAAATAATATGTATATTACGAATAAATTTGAAAATTTGGTCGTGGAGTACGCCGGTGGAGGTGGAAATTGTGTGATGGACAGTACTGGTTGATTACAGAGTGTGGAAGTGTTGAGGGCACCGGCGCCTATGGTGAGCTGTGGAAAGGTTGTGATCGGAGGTGGCGTTTAAACGGTTGTGTAGCAGCGGCGTCGGCGGTGGTGGAGGACAAGAGTCAAGAGGGTTGGTGAAGAGTGTTTTCGAACATAATAATATACTCTTTCATTATAATTCAATATGGTATAATAAATCCAATCGACCGTACCCGATTTTAGTCGTATAAACTTATACCGAATATCCCACGTTTTTCATGTCACTAAAGTGTCAGAGTGTCAAAACAGCGTCTAGAGTAATATTCTAATATGCGTAGAGTCGCGCCGCTAAAAAAATATATTGATTTAATTTGCTACATAATCGACTTGTCGCTAATGTATGAACTAAAAAAGAAAAATATATCAATGTACCTATAATATGTCAGCCCAATAAACATTTTAAAAAAAAATCACGTCTGCGGAGTAGGGACGAATCCTCGGTTTCTTCACCCTTCATCCGTCCTTCATACTATGTCTTATTTTTAATAGGTACCAACAATTTATTTATTTATATTTATTATATCCATGTAAAATTGTGTGTTTTATTATTATAATTTATAACTAACAATGCATATTTTGTTTTAATAACCATAATATTGTTTATTGACATTATATACTATAGCCGACTCCGTAAATTTGTTGCCCGTTAACAATGCCAACTTTATATGATTCAAACTTTGTTCAATGCGTTATTTAATATTCAGTGTATTCGTGTTCAAGGGGACGCCACACCCGCATGTGTTGTATCCGTCTTATAAACGCGTAACATACCAAATTTACGTTCAGAAATTATGAGTTATGAGCATTTTAAATTTATATTTATTATACACGCTATAACTCTCTTAAAAACTAAATTATTGTGAAAAAACTTTCAGCAAAACACAGATAATTATCTTACCATCAAGTTTCATAATAGGTCGATTCACTCTAATTTTTAAGCTAACGGCATACAACTTGAATTTCTGAGCGTAAATTTGGTATGTTACGCGTTTGTGAGACGGAGACAACACATGTGTGGCATCCTCTTGAAACTCAAACATTTTTATCGGCCATCTTAAATCTCAAAATACTTGTGCTGCAAGCACCATTTTAAAATGTGAATTTTGAAAAATGCTTTCTCAGTGCACACGTACATGGTGGTACGAAGATACAGTGGAAATTGCCAATTTCAAGGTATCGTCGTTTAGGCTCTACGTTGATTAGTCAGTGAGTAAGTCAGAACACGTTCGATTATATTATACTAGCTGAATTACCCGGCGTTGGCCGGAAAAAAATTCTGATTGTTTAACTCCTTTTGGGTGTAACACGCTGTGGAAGCAATTTCTTTTTAAGTATAAGTATATTTTAATGTATAGCCATCCCGACTGGCGTTGTCCGTGATATTCGCCGCAGTTTATTATCAGGTAGGCAATCTACCTGTTGCATATCGCGGACCTGTGTGGTTTGTGCGTGAGTGTATAATTTAACTCTAAAGTATCAAAGTTTTACTAAGTTTGTCGTTTTTACTTAATTTATCCTACGGAGGATTAATACAAGAAATTAATAAAAAATCTTAACCTAACCTTACTGTACTAAAATCCGATGAATAAAAAAAAAACCAAACATTTGTATTTATAGATAAAGAAGAAAAATAAAAAAGGAAATATAAGAAAAAAAACAATGCAAAAAATTGATCCACCAAAACCGTGGTTCAAACTTGAGACATTCGGTACTAAAATACATACAAGTGCCACAGCATCAACAGGATTATTAAAACCAATAGCAACCATTTACAAACAAACATTTCCATGGTAAATCTCAAAATCTCTTAAGCACCTCCTCGGTTTGGACCTCTCATTTATCTTTTTTTAAATTAGTCTACCTTCTTTCCAGATATCTAATCTATCTATGTACCATATTCATCACAATCGGATGAACGGTTTAGGAATGCATAAAAGACACACACACACACACACACACACACAGACAAACATTTATATATATATATATAGATTATAGCCATCCCATACAGCGTCGCCCTGGAAACTAGCTTGTGATTATGCAAGCAGAAAAAAATTATGAGTTTAAATATTACCATGTACATTTGTGTTTTTTTCGGCGCTGCGCCGTGGGGTATTTAAAAATAAGCAGTTATAAATAAATAATTACTAAATTAATGTATAGAATTGATATTAAGACTAAATACTACTCCACGGTATATCATTTCATCTGAAAATAAAAATCAAGGTAACCGGATGAACAGTTTTATGCGTGACAAACAATTCTATTTTCACATTTATAATAATACATAGATTAACTAATAACTATTTATGACATTATTTCCTGTAGGTATTGATCAAGAATTCAGAGAAATTGATAAATAGCACTTAAGTAATTACTCTATAATATCTTTTTACTCTTATATTCGTTGTTATATTTTGATAAGACATGAGATGGTTTTAATGTTAACAAATATCAATAAACGTTTATTCAATAATGGTATGAACGTTTACCTACCATCTACGAACCACTTCCAACTTTCTCATGAATCAAAACCCGAATTTTCTAAAAAAAATGTTTAATATTTTGACAATCACAGCGAAAATATTGAACGGATCCGTCTCGAAAAAGGTGCTTTGAAGAGCCAAACTGAGCGATCATTTTTTGCCGCGATATACACTCTACGAAATTTACATTGGATATCACCCTGTATAATATAGTCTCAGCCTAAACCGTTCTCTTTTACTAGCTCTTCTTTGTTATAACATTATTACTAAAGCCCGATTTTTCACGACGAAACTAATCGAGTTTTCAGCTCAAGTAGCGGTCAATAATAAAAAATGTCCGTAGATGGTCAGATTTCGTTGTCTCGAAATCCATAGACTCTTGCTATTAGGCCTACGCGTTATTCCTTTTCATCAATCACAATCTTCTCCCCGATCACTGCTGCACCTATCTTCAATCTTCTATACTATGCACCCTTCACCTCGATAACGCCGTAAGTGACCTAAATCTGCAGCATGTATATATAATTTTACCGTCCTCCTCTGTCGTGCATTAATGAAATGATTTTCCCGTCACTTCAACTGGCACCCCCCGCCGTGTTTATCATCATAGTGAGGTAGTCTGCTGTATATTTCGTCGAGCACTCTAAATTTCTGCTATAATCTAAATTAAATAAGTTTTTCTCGTGTGCACATACAAATAAACAATTTATATCATACTCAAACGTAATCGTTCTGATGACTGAGTGAGACTAAGAGTTAAAAACTCTTATTTAGTTTATCAAAATGTTCCTTAAAATATATTTAAATTGTACGATGGTTAAAGTTGTGTATATTGTATTGAATTCAGATACCAGAGTGAAATTTGCATTTCGTAGAAGTTCTCTGTATACGGTCGTATTTCCAAGGTAAATAGGTTCATTTAGCGTACCACCCATCAAGTCTAAAAGCGATAAAAAAACCAAAAACACGCGAACTTCAAAGTTCTCGGACTGTGCGCGTCACACTCGCAGCGATGGCGTGTACACCTATTTGCTATTATACCTATACGAGTCCTTACCCGCCAATGTATAAACTTACCGTATATGTATAAATTGTACACTCGCGCACACATGCACACACACAGACACACACACACACACACACACACTATATGATGTAAATACACACTCACACGTACACACACTATATGTATATAAGCTCTTACTGCACCCGATAGGTCTGGTGCTGCAGCCACATTCGTGACTCGGCGGTGTGTTATGCGCACACACGAGGCTAATCCAAGGCGGTCGAGTATAACCGAGTGTGTGTTGTCCGGCCGGGGGCGCCGGACCAGAAGGATCGCGCGCGAGAGAAGAAACAGCGACTGACGCGCATATAATTAGTGCCGCCTGCAGAGGTGCTAGTGTTGGGAGAGAGCAAAAAAAAAAAAATAAAAATAAAAATAAATAAATAAATAAATATATAAAATAATAATAATAAAGAGAGGAAAAAAAATTGTTCCACATAGCGATAATTGCTCGTCGATGCAGATCAACTTCACCCACTCGGTCGCGCAGGCACCTTGACTTTTGAAAACAACCTCTCCGGGCGATCCGCTCGCCGCGCCGTGGTCGGTCGAGCGGCGTTCGACGCGTCTGTATATGCTCATAATAATATGCGATATTAAATTAAATATTACATTATATTATATCCGAACGCGTGCCGCGATGTTTTCACCCGAAACCCCATTGTCAGCGAGCGTATAGTCCGTCTGCAGGCGTGAAAAAAAAAACCGTTACCCACTGGCAACGTTTTCGGACTCGGCGGGATTTTATGTCGCTCTTCTTCTTATTTTTTTATTTTTATTTAATATTAATTACCCGTGGTGGTGGTGGTGGTGGCGATGAGTGTGCGGCAGACGCGCGAAGACCATATATATATATATACACGACGAGTCGTAACTCGTTACGAATCTGCAGTGTAATCACTGGCGGTCGCGGTGCATAAATCATAGTGTTATATTAATGCGTAGTCAATAATATTATACACTCGCACGTGTGCGATCTCGACGACCACGACCACGACCACGACCACGACGTCTCCATCTCCGGGGCGACTGTACTATTACAATATTAATCATACAATATTTATCGTATCCACCGCGGGTCGCCGCCGCTATAGTACCTACGTGTTCGAAGGCACGAATTACGCGGCCGAAAAATCGTAGCCGGTTATTTACGACCGGTGCCCGCGACTGCTGTTTCGCCGACCCGGGGTGTCCGGCAAAATATAATGACGTGCACACCCCGTGTCCACACTATAATATAATATACATTACGATACGTGTTCATTATTATAACGACCAATAATATTGCGCGTCTCCGCCAAAATATTTTGTAGTTAACGCACAACTATGGTACCGCGGGTTGCGACTTGCGATGAGAGGACGAGTAGGATGAACCGCGGAAGGGACCTTAAAAACTATTATTTGTACATGGAGATTTGTGTATAGGTAATCTATTGCGCCGTTATTATAATATATTTATTTACGCCTAAAAGAGCGACGGTTGAAGCATGAACGCGCAACGGAGTGATATTTGTGTAGGTACTTCGAAATACTATAATAATTATATATCTCAATAGGTTAGGTTATATAAATAAATATCATCTTCACGGTGGAACATCTTACATATCGAGGGACGATTAAGTCCCTATAATGTGAGGGTAGAAATCACGGGCGAGAGTAACTATATACTACAGTTGTACTGACTACTGGACCAGTCCGTAGAGTGAGATAAGAAACGTGAAATTAGCCATCAGAAAGGAGGAAGTTCAACATCGAAATCACTTGGGCCATGAATTTGAGTATTATATCGAAGAAAATATCAAAATATTTTCTTATACTTTTCTATTTCACTATTTTCTATTGGATTTTAAAAATAGCAGTAGTGCGCAGTGTGTAAATTGTGTTTCTACGCAATGTTTTTGTTTGTAGACTTCAAAATAATTTGTTGATTTTTTTTTGATAGTTAACTAGTCATAATATAATTAACATACATCTGACGTGGGTAAACACAACAATCGTATGTTTAAATATTCAATTTGCTGTTCGAAGGATGTTCCTATAGTGAAAGACGGATGTGTATGCGGTATATAGTCTATACTTACTGCAGCGCATAGACCGGTAATTAAATTCTATGGCCGTACAGATAATTTGAAAAAAAATTTCGAGGGCCAGAAAAACTTAAATATTAGGTTAAGGTTTAGGTAGTTTTAAAGGTGGTGATGGCCGATCAGTCAATCTTGAACGATATTTATTCTTTAAAAACGTCATTTTGGATAACAGAGTCTTACATGTACGTGGAGACTAAATATATCCAAATACAACATAAAAATATATCAAAATATATATATTCTCGGCGGTCCGGTTATTTCCCCTCCACGGGCAGGATTAGACCCGCTTGCCACCTATTGCCGACCCCTGGTATATTATAGGAGACTGCAGGGTACAGTAGTGAGACATTAGACATAGACATAGACATTTGCGACATAGATATTATATTTTATAACGCCTGTACAACGGTTCTCGTCGTCTGAACTGCGGATTATACACGTCCATCGTGAGCATTGTATAATATCAATTCATGGTCGATCCGTGTCTGGGACCCCCGATTTACCGAGCGTGTGGTGTGCACGTGACCCTACCTGCTACAGGTGGTCTCGGGCACTGCCGCAGCTAAGCCTGCAGCGGAAGTAGCTCTTTATATTAGGACGCGCGCGTATCGTCCGCGATCACCGCCGATGATTTCTAATGGATTCGGTCGGCCGATTATTCGATCTCCTCGCGCGTGAGAATCGAAATAGTACGGTCTTTATTATTGCAACGGACATTCGAATCCGTATTGTGCCGCGCTCATAGCCGTAGATATAAGTATATTATTATAGTATTATGCGCACCGACTGCCGGTACAGCTAAACGTAATATAATATAATACAATATCATAACGCGCGATACTCGACCTGAAACATATATAATGTAGGCGGGGATGTTCGTGTCGATGTAATAGGGGAGAAAAGCGCGTCGTCATCGTTACGCCGCACACGCGGGCGCGGACGTATTATATATTATTATTATTATACGGTATAATAATATATTATAATTTATAACTCGGGTACTATGGTATGATATCGTATCAAATGCGCTGGCAAAGACGACTGAATGAAATAAATAGGAAAAAAAAAATCACCGAACGTTACACGCCTGCAGCCGTGTACCTAATATGCCTGCAGTGTGTAATTAATTAGCTTAAATGCCATTTCTGCGACCGGGACTGAAACGCTGTGCCTATATAATAATAATATATATCCGTCCGTTTCACTTCCGCGCAGATGCTGTGCACTTCCATAACGTCTAACGACATCGCAGCCGATATATTATGTACATGATGTCTATGTGTGCGGCGTGCGCACGCGCGAGATTGCGTGCGTGTGTGTGTGTGACGAGATTGTCGGGTACGACACTCGTGATAAATCATTCTTGATTGCTCGAGCTCTCTTTTATGTCGTCGTCGTCGTCGTCGTTATATTATTATTATTATCATCGTTATTATTATAAAAATATTATTACGAGCGACGACGTACTTTTCTTTTCGATTTTTGTTATTATTATTATTATTTTTATTTCTTTTCGTTTCGCACGCGCGTGAACGGTTACGACGTTTCAAGGATCTTCCCAAATCCGGTGGCCCGACCGCGGCGGTCCGAAAAAGGGACGGCCGATCCCACTGGCATTTGATAATAACATAATAATCATTACGAAACAACGCCAAACACAATTCTTCTCCATAAACGACTGTCCGGCGCGCACGTATATTGCAGCGTGGAAACATTACGTTGGTCGAGATGTCTTCGTTTTTTCGTTACATATTACATTATTACTATTATTATTATTATTGTTATTTATCTTGGCGGAATACAATTATTATTATTGCAGTTGTGAGATTTTTTTCCAACAAGTGTTAGTAAAAGCGCAGCTGCTTCTTATAGATATCCGGTGCCGGTCGATACTCTGATAGTATTCCGAACTAGTTATATTATATTTTATAGCAGTGCAACATTCGCCGTAATTATTGTGATATTATTATTACTGTATATACCGAGATAATTAGTGTTTGTATACAGGGTGTTTCGCCGCGTGATTGATGCAAACCGATTTCGTCTGTGTTTCAAATATTATTTTGGAAAAAATCCCACTTGACGAGAATATTTTCGATTCGCAGTTTTTACAAATCAACGATGTATTTTCCTATCATCTTTGCGAATTCGAAATTTAAAAAAAAAAATTGTTGTTTTCGCATTTTAAAATCATAATTACACTTAATTATTCTATATGTATATGTTTTTAAAGTATAGGTATAATTACTATAATTTTAGTTATGTATTCAGACAGTTAATTTTGTCCTAAACTTAGGCGAGTATAGGATTATAATTGATATAGGTGGGTGGGTATGTTCAAGGACAAATACGGCGAAACACCCGGTATAGCGATTTTCCTTTTCTTTTTGTTTCAAAGGAAGTGTATTCGATTGGCAGACGCAACTTAAATGTGCCCGCAATGTGATCGTGTCTGTTAATTGAATAAATGTGGCCACATTTATCGTTTCATACACGTTTCAATATAAAATAATATATACTCAGTCATCATTACATTAGCTTTCAGAAGTACCCACTAATTATTTTAAATGCAGATAGGTAATGATTATAACGAAAGGATGCCAAGTTTATCAAATCAAATACGTTGACGTGTTGTTTTTTTCTTTCAAGTATCAAGTAGGTATACCCATATAATAATATCAATAATTAGGTTCGTACACGTATGGAATTAAACAAATAGAATATAACACTACTTATATAATGTTGCAAATTAAATCGGTATTCGGGTATATACACGTTGAATAATACTTAATGATTACTTATATCTACGCGCCATGAATAGTAATTCCAAGCAAAATGAACGCCACTGAAAAGCAATTTTGTAATCAGCAATGGACGTGTGAACCATCATTCTTAGCCAGTAAATACCTATTAAATTGTTTATTATTATTAATACTTCTATTCGCATATTATTATGTATCTATGCGTGCTTATTACAGCTCGCCCGAACACTTTCTTGATGCTGGTATTAAGATTGTTACGTGTAAAGAAAAAAATTCTCGATCATTTCTTTAGATTAGACTTGACCTTATTTATTTTACGTTTAGTATGACTGTAATAAGCACGAACACAATGTAAATGTGGGTATAATTGTTTTCATTAAAGTATTAAACAAATGAGATTTAGATAAATCGTCGTTACAATTCATTATATTCATATAATTCCCGATTATCGGACAGACATCCAAAACAATTTATACACTCCAGGAAATATTGGAAAATAAAATATAATTACCTCGTTCATGAATAGCTTTCATTTATTACTCGTTCAGCTACAATATTATAATGTACACGTTTTCCCAATTATGTTGACATTCACATGCATAAACGGTACGTGCGAAGGACTATGTATGTGCGGAGGCGTGAACGAAGATTCGATTGTTCCACTCGGTCGAACTTGAAGCGCCATAAATTATGTACAATATTAAAATGCGTACTTATCATAAAAATGACCGCGAAACGAGTTTTAAATCAGATGTCACACCGATGTATTGGTAAAGTAACAATAATTGGTGCTACATAGCTATATTAGAAAAGAAAATTACCGAAGGTTTCCAAAACGTATTAAAAAAAAAAAATAAATACATAATCTTTAAGGTCACACGTCATTATGTTACTTTGAATAGCGCCTTAATCAAAATCATTAGCAGTTCATAAATTATATTTTCGCGAACACGCGATAATATGACGTTTAAATAGGAGAATATCAATAATTCAATAGTTTTCGCAACATAATAATATGCGCGCACGAATTCTTATATTGGATCCAGAATATTAAAATCTCGTTTTACTTGACTAATTACATCATAGAAGAATACCGTAGAGGAATTTTTTTAACGCACCTGTTGCCGCCGTTACAACAATAAAAAATTCGAATAATGGCGTGGTTATTTATGGACAAGCTATTAATTTGCTATGTTCTCATTCCTACAGAATAATTTTATATAATAAAAGCTCAAGATAAAGTGAACAAATTAAAAAAAAATTGCTGCACAGATAATACTTTGTACTGAAAATAAAGGGAAATTAATAAAACCGTCAGCCGACAGTTAATTATTATATAATATTACAATTTTTTTTTGTTGTGTCAGTAATTATTTAATTTGCTTGAGTATAATTTACAAACTCTTTATAACATACTATGTATGTATGGCATTGTATGCTATTGAAATATGTGATTATAATAATATCAATTGCGAAAAAAAAATTTGCCGGAACCTTGGAAACGCGTGCTTAAAGTCAACAGAATACGAGTCGAACTGTGCTGAGTGGCCCAAAGTGTATAATATAATAATAATTAAATTCTTATAACGTCTCGTTAAGTTGTTTTACAACAACTTACAGCTGCAGGTTTGTGTCTTGAATTGACTCACAAACGGAAAATTTAACCACGAACGATATATTTCAACAGTTGATGTATATCTATAACTGCAACAACCTATAATGTCCTATATAATATAATTTATAGTTATAATAATAACTAGTTATTATAATAATTTTATTATTTATACATAGACTATTGAAAGTACGACGTGGAAAACGAACCACGCACGTGGCTAAACTTGTTGTTCATCAAAGCTCGTGAAAATTGAAAACGATGCTTAATATTATAGGTGTATAAATGGGTCACCCAAATTTCAAACCACAAACACCAATTATTGTGACAAAATCGACGAAACACTATAAGTATAATACGTATGATACTCTGCCAATCGACGTATTTGATGTGAAGACGTATTGAATTGGGGTAGGAGGAGAGGTATTTAGCATACCTTCATCGAAGGGATGGCTAACTTTCATGTATTTTGAGTAGGTGTATAATTTGTTTGTAATTTGTATATGTTGTCATCTTATCGATCTTATCGGCATACCTTAGAAGAGGTGAAGCAAACAAAAAATTTCACCGGGGCGTGAAAAATCTGAATATGCGTCCTAGATTCGATGTGTTAGTAGACATATGAGTCCACACAAATAAATCTTGCGATAGTCGATGACCCGACTACGGTCGTGCAGTGTTTGATATTACCACGCGCGTGCTGTATAGGTATAGTATAGGTGCTAGGACACTAGGTATAACAGTACACGATGTTTTATGATCAGTATAATATAGTATTTGACTATTTAAATTATATATAATAATATGTACCCTGTATCTATAAGTTATAACAGTGTACACTGTAAAATGTCATCCTGTGTTCCTGCCGATCTCGGATGGCCGTAAACCTTATTGCCCAAAAATATAAATTGTATTATTCGACGGTTGTGATAGGTGTGAATGCAGGCGATACAATTCAAAACTTCAACACTTTTTTCAACAAAAACTATTAAACAGTCGAGAATTTATTTTGAAAAATATTATTATTATATATTTTGTAAAATGAACAGTAAACAAAATAATATTGGTATAGGACGATGTAGACAGTACCTATTCGAAAAATCAGATATATCGGCAAATTGCTTAAATTGGAATTCTTCATAATATTCAACTTGACTGACCGCTGCGTGTAGTTTATAATAATGTTTTCTTATAACGTTTTAAAATCTATCGGTGCATTCATGTTTTGTAGTCGTATCATATGCTCTTATTAATTAGTATTTTTTCCTTCCTTAAATATTGACAAAAAGATATTAATCAATAATATTTGTAATTTATTTTTAACTATAAATATGTCAAGCAGATTAAGCCCCCAGGACATGCCCACCTGCCATATATGCTATATGCAAATAATTTATTACATAACGTTAAGGCTATTGTTCTGCATCGTCGATATACAGTGTATACATCGACGAACAAATCGGGAAAAATTTAAAACTTTACTTGTACGCACGCCAATTTTTTTAACACCTATTAGTATATTATGTTTATGGAAAAACGCGATGAAATGAGATAGTATTAGAAAAATAGGGGCCATGGCAAATGTGTTGTGGCGAAAACCGGTCGGTTTTGCCGGGGTCACCCGGGGAAGGCGACGACCACGGCAGTCGTCCGCGATCAGTCGGATGTAGCATCATAACCACTACCTCGGTCGCGGTCGTCGTGGAGGAAATCTTCGTCCCCGGTGGCGTTTTTTCGTCGACTCTATATACGCTCGGTGCGCGGTACTTACACTGTAGGTACAGCTACAGGGCAGTCTCCTCGAAGTCGGGCGCGGTGGCGATGTGCGTGTGGCGCGCGCGGCCGTCGGCGAGAGAGGTCGCCGAGGTGATGGGCGGCGGCCCGCACTTTTTATTATTATTATTATTATTATTATTATTAACATCATCGAGATCGCTCTCGACGTCACGGCGAATTCTTATATTATATTATAATATATGCGCGTACTGCGCACAACGTCATACGCACGCAAATATAATAATAATAAAAATAACAATAATAAGATATACGAGTAACATATATATATACGATATTATATTATATAAAATATTTAAGTGCGCAAGGTGCGCGCGCGCGCTCGAGATATCGCAAGACGCTTATGATTTATCGGTCCATCGTGATCGGGTCCGCTGCAACCGAACCTCACGATTCTTATTACGTTTATTGCCGGACGGCGGCCCACCGATCTACTACGCGCGTACCTATATTATAGTAGTATATTATAATATGCTAGCTGTGTGTATATTATATATATATATATATAGGTACTGGTCGTGACGGGCGGGTGTAAATAGCCACTGGCAGGAGGAGGAGGAGGAGGAGGAGAAGGTAGGTACGGGCAGGCGGGCCGACTTGGCCGCGCACGGTGCGTATATAAAATAATATATCGATTGAATTAATCGGTGGCCCGGTCAATAATTAACCGGTTAACGGGGGCACCGATAACGCATATATTACCTATAATATAATAATATATAGGGTACACGGTGCATCGTGTGTACAGGTATATCGTAAGTCTTTTCGTGGTCGCGGTTCACTAAGGTAGCGGCGAATGGTACAACAGGTGTATAATAATATAGGAAATAAGTACGAGACGCTCGAGACTTCGCCGAAGTATACCCATACATAGTTGCAGCAGCGGCAGCGGAGTCGCGCACTCCGAGAAGTCTCCCGCCGTCTGCCGATGTGGTCGCGGCGGGTCATCCGCCCGCCGACGACCGACAGCAATCCGTTTCGGGTCACGACGGCGGTCTTATAAAATAGGTACCCATATAATACCCACAACCGCGATGCAATAATGTAATAAAATATAATCTATATGTATATATAACAGCTATTATTATATTATTATTATTATTATTATAGGTACTCACCGGGTCCCGGTGAAAGCCACCGACGACGCTACGCAACGATTTTCGACACCAACCAGTGTAACGCCACACACCATCGCTACAATAATTACCGAATACCACAGACTACAGATGTGCCTCGAATGTGTAAACATACCTATATGCCGAAGCGTTGGAATTTATCATAATATACCTACGCTTGTTTTCAATATAATGCAAAACTAGAATATTTAATCATGAGTTATGACTTTTAATAGAATTTTGTATTTAAAACATAAATAGTCCCCACTTCCAAACAATATCTGGAACAGCTAGTACATTATAATATCATCAAATATCATAATATAATATGAGCGTACTCTTCTACGTATTGTACTATTGTTCAAGCATATATTATTATAAGGTTGTCTGATAAAAATCAATTTTTGACGTATTCATATCAGAAGAACCACCCTCCCCAGTTCCCCCGCCCAACACCAAGTCATGATCAAAACAAGACATGTACAAAAACGGTTTTTACACAATTTTACATATTAGGTACATAATTTTATTATGTAATAGTATATTTCGGTATGCCATGATACGGCCCACCACCTCCTAACTACGGAGTTTCTAAAAAAAAAAAGAATAAAACTTCAAATGACGTACGGATTTGGTGAGTGCGTTTTACATTAAATCCTCCATAAGTACTATACACTTATAGTACACACCAGCGCTTAAAGTCTCATTTTTGAAAAACCAAACTTAACCGTAATATTTTGTACGTATTTGGATATGGAATTTAGAATATTTTTTTTGCCATTTTTTAGTGAGCACACTGTTTCGTACTACAGGGTTTAGACTTTGTACGGCCACATCTAAAGAGTTGTGTAAAAACCAATATCAGGGAGTGCTAGGGTGACAAATTTCGGCCGTCGGTTAGTCATTTTCGAGTCTCACCTTTTGGGTTTAATGAATCACGTATTCTACAGTTTATTGATGATTATACTAGGCGAAGGCGGTGTCCCATCCATTAAAATTTTAGAGGGGCTAACATTATTAACATCAATATGAGTGGGGAGGCTTAGATCCTACAAAACTAAAAAAAGAGGGTGCTTGAAGCCTCCTCAACCCACCCCTGATTTCCGTCAATGGTTATGCGTCAAGACAAGCTGCACATCATATGTTCCCTGTTGACCAGTGGTCGGTAATTAGTTTCGAAGGAGATCTGGATTATTTGAAAAATTAATTTCTATGCCAACAATTGACCAGTAAACATTTAAATTTGTTGTGTGTACTCATTCGATAGATAAATAATTTAGGTGGGTGGGACCTTCAGAAATTACAATTTTTTTTCCATGTCATCCTACAGTTAATTTATTTCCTCTCCGCAGTCCAGATGCAGACTACCTATTACCGTCCCCTGCTGTAGTCGGTTATTCATAATATATTGCTTTATTACGACCATCAATTATTGCCTTATAATTTAATTATTATTTTGAATAAAATTATCAGTATAATGTGTGTTCATCTAGGTAAATTTTAAAAATCCAATTTAACCCGTGGTGAAACAGTCGCGCGTGTCGTGCGCCATCATCGATTTTTAATGGGTAGGTACTTGTATCGAACTATAAAATAGAATTTAATAAAATATGTAAGCCACAAAAGCGATTCCTACAATCTAAATCAGTCTGAAATCATGAGTGTCAAATCCTAGTCGTATCATACGATAAACAACGCATCGCTATCACGACAGGGAACGAACGACGCTTGTTCCTTCGTATATGGTACCGGTTTCCGTATTTCACGCCATGCCATATTACAGAGTGTAACAGAATGAACCGTCGTAATATATAATTAAAACCGACTTCATTTTGCTAATAACTTATTACCACTATACATTTTTTTTATTTTACTAATTTATGTTAATTGTTAATAATTAAATATTAAAACAAAACAAAAACGAAATGAATATTGATAAAAACAAAATTTGACCGTTAAATATTAGGAGCATTTGTAAGAAATTATGTATATCACACTCTGCAGTGTATTAATGGCATTAAAACACCTATAGGCAGTGTTCGGACTTATCTAGATGAATATCTAGATAATTATTTGTTCATCTTTTATCTTATATAGATAAATAATTACAAGGTATCTAAACGTTCATCATAGATAACTTTTTTACTAATCTAAATAAATTCATCTGGATACATTTTTTATTGATAAAAATCGCGAAATTGTACAAAGACATTTTAAATATTTATATAGATTCTCAAACCATGTTTATAGTTTATAAGTAAAGTAATAATTTTTATTTATATCATTATTATTATTATGTTCCTAGTGCATACCTTCATTTAAAACCCATTAAAAAAAAAAATTGTATCTTTTTTTATTTAGATAAAAAAGTATTTATCTTTATCTTTATCTAGATAAATATGAGTTAAGTTATCTTTTATATCTATCTAGATACATTTGAGTTGCATTATCTTTATCTTTATCTAGATAAAAAAAAAACTTAACTTTTCCGAACACTGCCCATAGGTCCTCGGGTACTTGAATATTATGTAGGTACCTACTGGTAAATAAAATCACTCAAACTATGACTATCTGTGAGATGGAGAAATATTTTCAAACCATTTTGATACCATTATCTAACCATACCATATAAGTTTGAAATCAATTTCACATTTTATTCGGGATCCTTCAAGCCACATCGTGCATTGTAACAAGTAGTCTGAAACGGAACATTTTACAAAAAAATCTAATTTGATAGGATTTTTTTTTTTTATTACAGCCTGAAACAGAATTTTTTACAAAATATGTTGAATCAACACAATCAGGAGTGCAGTTAGTCTTAACAAATAAATTGTGTAATATTCAGTATTATCAAACATATCGCGTGTCGATGTTTTCAGGAAAATATCCTCCTTCAGATAGTATGAAATTAAAAATATGCCGTCATTAAAAATAGCAGTGATAGTAAGCATTTTTTTGTAAGCATGTAGAATGTAAACACATAGTACACAAAAATGGAATTGAAAAATAGTGTAGCCAATAAAACGGATCATCCTGTACACGTGCAGATGGATGGCAGGTAAGTACAAGTAGTAATCCCGCGTGTAATAATTATTATATGCGGTTGGAATTCGTTTATTTTCATCCGCGATATATGTATAGGCGTAAAGTACGCCTGCCGGAAGAAGACCGGATCGTTTTTCAGCAAAATTTTAGGTACCTAACTATTATAATTTATAACAGGTACTACATGCAACTACTATAGCTAGTAGCTACTACTACTACTACTACTTCTGTGATTACACGGATGTTATTATTATTATCTTGTAAGTACATGTTTAAAAATACTTTTGAAATTTACGTATTTAAAATAGCTGCTTATGAAATAATACACTTGAATGAAAAACTATTTAAATTTATTTTCCACCATGTACTGAAATACTAAAATACGAAAATAAATACATTCAAAAAATATTGTGATTTTAGTATGGTTACTTGTTGTTCAGGGCTCTTCAGCACCAGAAATCAGAATTCTGTCAAGGTAAATTTTAAGTTTTTTCTTGTATATATGTATATACATTTGTATTATATAAATGTATACAACAATAAACAAACTTAGGAGGTTCCAATATATATAGGTATTTTAAATAAGTAGGTTCTGGTTGATTACGTATCTGAAACACAAAAATAGTTAGTCAAATACTCAACAGGTAGGTAAGTAGGTCTTTAGTACGACTTCATAATATTTATATGGTACGTGGACACTGTGGACTATGTGCTGGTCACATTCTACGCGCTTCTCTAGAGTATTTGCCCAAAGAATTCGTGCAAAATTGTAGCAGGGTATTACAATAACATCGTACCGCGGGCGAGACGGATTTAAATGCCGGCATTGGTCTTTATATAGATTTAATCGTATACGGTAATATTATAGATCGTAGTTTTTTTAGTCGTATTCGGTATTATAGTAGTGTTTTTACGTCTTGTACACTCGTAATTTTATGCATGATCGAGCATTTTCTTTATTATTTTGCGTCACAAAATCGTAAAATACGTAGGTACAGCGTGTGTTTTCTAAACACCGCGTGTGATAAAAATAACTATAATAATATATACTTCGCTGCAGTAACTGCGTTTTGTCGGCCGATATAATAAGACGATGAAAAAAAACGATAGGTACTACCTATTATATGTATCTCTACCTACCCGACGGTCGTGTATCCGCACGGATAAACAGAAATTTCATAATTTATACATTTACCAATAACCGTTATAATATTATATACGAGCGCGAATAGAAAACGAGTCGCAATTAAAATTTAATCCAAAGCGCGCCGTTCTGAATTATTAACTATAATATTATTATATACGTATAATAAGTTCAACGAGTTTTCTACGGAGAAAACTCGTTGAAAATTTCGATCGGCCTGCGCACTGTCTCGCGCCAACACAATATTATTATACTTTTATGACGTGTATGACAAAAATATGTAAGTGTTTCGAGATAGATATCGTCTATACTGGAACATTCCTCCCGTATAATAATGGTTTAAACTCGGTGACGACGACGACGACGACGACGACGACGATTTATCTATGTACACTTATTACGAACGTATCGATTTACGTGTGTTATTCAAGAATATAGAATTCCGTGTGCAACACAGATAACCATATTGTATTGTGTATAATATCGTATAAAATTATTTAAATGTACCTCCGTGACCGGAGCCGTCCGCCACCGAGCGTCATACATTGATGAATTTCGACTACTAAAACAAAATCGGTATCAATCCAAGTATATAATATAAATAACGAAAGAGAATAACAATTAGATGATCGCTGCAACTGCCAACGATATTATACTCTGTTACTCTGTACACACACACAATCGTCCCCTGCACCGTCTATATTATTATGTACCGATACTATACGTATATTATGTATTATTCATAGACTATATTATACGCAATTAAGTTTCTTTTTATTCAGTTTTAGAAAGTAAAAAAACATTTCAATTTATTTAGAGTAGTTTAATATAAAGGCAACAATTATTTTCGATATTTAACGAGTATCCACTTCGTGATATATTTTCTTGAATTGAATAAACACACTGCACACACGACGTATACATGATTCATGCATCGTGTATACAAGTGATACAAGTATATTAATTAATTTAAATAAATTATAGTTATTTATTGTACTATTATACGGATGTAAAGCAGTAAAATATATAAACGTATATTATACAGCACGTAATTAATTTGAAAAACATAAGCACTTGGTTAGCAATTATGAATTATTTCTTTAATTTGATGCTGTGCTTCATAATCTGTATTGTCACGCTGCAATAAACAGCATTTTAAGATATGA